>NC_090173.1:11192961-11252961 GCF_024679245.1 Pseudorasbora parva | reverse complement strand
GTGTAGCGTGTGTATCATCAGTCTGTCTCTAGCTCTAGCTTGTGTGAGCGCAGTGTGTGTAGCGTGTGTATCATCAGTCTGTCTCTAGCTCTAGCTTGTGTGAGCAGCAGTGTGTGTAGCGTGTGTAAAGGCACAGCTTTGATGGCATATGCAGCTCTCAGAGCGACATGATGCTGCGTGAGCGAGCAGGAAGCAGCAGGATTACACGTGAAGATCATCACAGTAATCACAGTCGAACAGCCTCATCCTGACCTGCTGTCATTATTTATCTGCAGCGACAGCATTCACACTCGCGCTTGTTTTTATTCTCCCGCCTCTTTGTGAATCAATGTGTTAACCAGCTATTCGTTAGGCCTGTCATGCAGTAACATGGAGGAGTATTCCTCTTCTAGGCAGCTCTGCTTGACAGGTTATTTTCCTGATATATTATATCCCAAGCCCTTTTTATTTTGCACATGCATGTTTTTTGCATTAATATATATGCAAAATCTTCCTCTTGATATATGTCTGACCTCCAGCGTAGTGTGGAATATGTAAGTGTGTGTTTTCAATGGTATTTTAAAGTTACCGGGGGCCATTTGTCTTTCTAACGGATGTCATTCACCAGTGAAATCACGTCTGCATGTGTTTTATGCGTCAGTGTGCGCTGCAGAGTGACTTTGGTGTGACCTGGAAAATGTGTTGTCATTAAAAGCCAGAGGAAGTTTTAACCGTAAACTACTGTGATGTTCAAGTGACCCACTTCTGATTTGTCTTTCTTATGTAGGGGTGTGCGATATATACCGTCTCTGCCATAATATCGTAATAGTTGTTTTAACAATATGCAGTCTGACATTATCGAGTATATCCCACACACACACACCCAGAGTGTGTGCGCATACACTACATGATGCAGTCTTGAAGATTAGACTAGTGCAGACGCACGCTAAATATATATCATAAATGTGATATTTATTTTATACAAGTTTACTAAACAAGAATTTAATATTAAGTGACTTCCATTTTAGACACCATATTGCCCATGTTTACTCTATTTCACCAACGAGAATAGTTCAAAACAAAGTCACAGCACCGTAATCGCGTCTCTGAGCTTGAATGAATCGGTTGAATCAATGATTCAGTGACTATATAGATTAAGATAGTCAAATGATT
Organism: Pseudorasbora parva; assembly: GCF_024679245.1. Classification (NCBI taxonomy): domain Eukaryota; kingdom Metazoa; phylum Chordata; class Actinopteri; order Cypriniformes; family Gobionidae; genus Pseudorasbora; species Pseudorasbora parva. The sequence goes on along the minus strand of NC_090173.1, from coordinate 11,251,809 downwards.
CGTTCCTGAATGATTCAGTTGTTTGAATGAATCGGTTGAATCAATGATTCAGTGACTAAGCTAGATTAAGATAGTCAAATGATTTGTTCCTGAATGATTCAGTTGTTTGAATGAATCGGTTGAATCAATGATTCAGTGACTAAGATAGATTAAGATAGTCAAATGATTCGTTCCTGAATGATTCAGTTGTTTGAATGAATCGGTAGATCTCAATGACTCACTCATTAACAGGGACTTGCTGCCGCCTACTGGCGGTTTAAAGTATCTTTTCGTGTTTTAAATAATTTCAAATATTAGTATTCAACGTTATGTGTTTAAAACATCAAAACATTATTTATGCACAACTGCGGGCTATTTGTCACCTCTAAGCTCATTAAATAGTCTGTGTAAATGCCACTTCTGTGTTAGAAAATGCTCATAAAAGGAAAAAATACATTTAAATGTTTTGTAAAAGATGATTTCTGTCACTGCTGTGAACTGACCATCACACAGAATATGAAGAATATCAAAAACTTCAGGAGTCAGCTGATCACCAGCACAATAACACGCTCAGCTAAATATCCTTAATTATCGTTAGTGAGAAAATCGAATGGATCGCACTTCACTTCCGGTAAGGAAGGTCAATATAGACGCTCTGGCGTCAGGCACGAGTTTCACTTCTGGCATTGGCGTAAACAGATCATGTATACCGGAAGTGATGTCTTTACACGTATACTGTAAACATACACGGATATTTTATACGTTTTTTTTTTTACTCTCATAGACTTGTTACCCATTCACACCATTATATGACCTACACACAGCAGCGGTTGGAGTTAAAAATCTTCATTTGTGTTCAACTGAAGAAACAAACACACCTACATGTTGGATGCCCTGGGGGTCAGCAGATAAACATCACATTTTCATTTTTAGGTGAACTATCACTTTAATTCCCTGAGGGAATGCTTTCATGCCGCAGCTTTCTTTTCCAGTAAAAAGTATTTCATTTTGGCCTTTTTTTTTCTAAAAATGCTCCTCCAAAACAATCAGTGTCGATACTGGCCGAATGAGCCAATTTCCCCTCATTAAATAATCTCTCCAGCCATCCTCTCTAATGAATAACAGATGTGCTCTGATCTCTCAGGGGGGGTTTGGAAACGGCAGTCATCAGGAGAGACAGAGCTGCCAAAACCAAACGCCAGCGACCAACACTGAAACATCTCACTCCTAAATTACTCTATCTATCTATCTATCTATCTATCTATCTATCTATCTATCTATCTATCTATCTATCTATCTATCTATCTATCTATCTATCTATCTATCTATCTATCTGTCTATCTGTCTATCTGTCTCTCTATCTATCTATCTATCTATCTATCTATCTATCTATCTATCTATCTATCTATCTATCTATCTATCTGTCCGTCCGTCCGTCCGTCCGTCCGTCCGTCCGTCCGTCCGTCCGTCCATCCGTCCGTCCGTCCGTCCGTCCGTCCATCCATCCGTCTTGCCTTTTCATATTAAAGTCTAAAAATATTATATACAAAGTCATGCTAATTTTTTTTTTGTAATTAAAAATTTAATTGTATTTCTACTTTCTGACATTAAAATTGAATCCTGTTTGTAACCTCAAATTCAAGGTGTGGTTGTTATGGTGTTGGTGTCAGTGGTTTTTATGGTGACTGCAGTGAATGGTGTTGTGGTTGTTATAGTGACACAGTTGGGGATGGTGATAGTGTTGCTAGTTGTCATGGTGATGGTTTGCTACCTGTTATGATGATGGTGTTGTTGGTTGTTATGATGGTGTTGTTTGGTGTTGTTGTTGTTATGATGATTGTGTTGTTGGTTGTTATGATGGAGTTGTTGGTTGTTATGATGATGATGATGATGATGATGATGATGATGATGATGATGATGGTGTTGTTGGTTGTTATGATGATTGTGTTGTTGGTTGTTATGATGATTGTGTTGTTGGTTGTTATGATGATGGTGTTGTTGGTTGTTATGATGATGGTGTTGTTGGTTGTTATGATGATGGTGTTGTTGGTTGTTATGATGATTGTGTTGTTGGTTATGATGATGGTGTTGTTGGTTGTTATGATGATGGTGTTGTTGGTTGTTATGATGATTGTGTTGTTGGTTGTTATGATGATGGTGTTGTTGGTTGTTATGATGATGGTGTTGTTGGTTGTTACGATGGTGTTGTTGGTTATAATGATGGTGTTGTTGGTTGTTATGATGGTGTTGTTTGTTATAATGATGATGTTGTTGGTTATGAGGATGATGGTGTTGTTTGCTGTTGTTATGATGATTGTATTGTTGGTTGTTATGATGATGGTGTTGTTAGTTGTTATGTTGATTGTGTTGTTGGTTGTGATGATTGTATTGTTGGTTGTTATGATAGTGTTGTTTGTTAAAATGATGATGTTGTTGGTTATGAGGAGGATGGTGTTGTTGTTATGATGCTGGTGTTGTTGGTTATGTTGATTGTGTTGTTGGTTGTTTTGATGATGGTGTTGTTGGTTGTTATGATGATGGTCTTGTTGGTTGTTATGATGCTGGTGTTGTTGGTTATGTTGATTGTGTTGTTGCCTATTATGATGATGATGTTGTTGGTTGTTATGATGATGTTGTCATTGGTTGTTGTTATGATGATTGTGTTGTTGGTTGTTATGATGATGGTGTTGTTGCCTATTATGATGATTGTCTTGTTGGTTGTTTTGATGATAGTGTTGTTGGTTGTTATGATGATGGTCTTGTTGGTTGTTATGATGATGGTGTTGTTGGTTGTTATGATGATGGTGTTGTTGGTTGTTATGATGATGGTGTTGGTTGTTATGATGATTGTGTTGTTGGTTGTTATGATGATGCTGTCATTGGTTGTTATGATGATGGTGTTGTTGCCTATTATGATGATTGTGTTGTTGGTTGTTATGATGATGGTGTTGTTGGTTGTTATGATGGTGTTGTTGCCTATTATGATGATGGTGTTGTTGGTTGTTATGATGGTGTTGTTGGTTGTTATGATGATGGTCTTGTTGGTTGTTATGATGGTGTTGTTGGTTGTTATGATGTTGTTGGTTGTTATGATGATGGTGTTGTTGGTTGTTATGATAATGGTGGTGTTGTTGGTTGTTATGATGGTGTTGTTGTTAGTTATGATGATGGAGTTGTTGGTTGTTATGATGATGGTGTTGTTGGTTGTTATGATGATTGTGTTGTTGGTTGTTATGATAATGGTGGTGTTGTTGGTTGTTATGATGATTGTGTTGTTGGTTGTTATGATGATTGTGTTGTTGGTTGTTATGATGATTGTGTTGTTGGTTGTTATGATGATTGTGTTGTTGGTTGTTATGATGATTGTGTTGTTGGTTGTTATGATGATTGTGTTGTTGGTTGTTATGATGATGGTGTTGTTGGTTGTTATGATGATGGTGTTGTTGGTTGTTATGATGATGATGATGATGATGGTGTTGTTGGTTGTTATGATGATGGTGTTGTTGGTTTTTATGATGATTGTGTTGTTGGTTGTTATGATGATTGTGTTGTTGGTTGTTATGATAATGGTGTTGTTGGTTGTTATGATGATGGTGTTGTTGGTTGTTATGATGATGATGATGATGATGATGATGATGATGATGATGATGATGATGATGATGATGGTGTTGTTGGTTGTTATGATGATGGTGTTGTTGGATGTTATGATGGTGTAGTTGTTGGTTGTTATGATGGTGTTGTTGGTTGTGATGATGATGATGATGATGGTGTTGTTGGTTGTTATGATGGTGCTGTTTGGTGTTGTTGTTGTTATGATGATTGTGTTGTTGGTTGTTATTATGATGGAGTTGTTGGTTGTTATGATGATGATGATGATGGTGTTGTTGGTTATGATGATGGTGTTGTTGGTTGTTATGATGATGGTGTTGTTGTTTGTTATGATGATTGTGTTGTTGGTTGTTATGATGATTGTGTTGTTGGTTGTTATGATGATGGAGTTGTTGGTTGTTATGATGACGGTGTTGTTGGTTGTTATGATGATTGTGTTGTTGGTTGTTATGATGATGGAGTTGTTGGTTGTTATGATGATGGAGTTGTTGGTTGTTATGATGATGGTGATGTTGGTTGTTATGATGATTGTGTTGTTGGTTGTTATGATGATGGAGTTGTTGGTTGTTATGATGATGGAGTTGTTTGTTATGATGATGTGTTAGTTGTTATGATGGTGGTGTTGTGGTTGTTATGGTGACAGTTGTGGATGATGGTATCAGCAGTGATGGTAGAATCCTGTCTGTGTGTGTCAGTGGTGTTTCCGTGTTTCCCCCAAGCGTGTGTGTGTGTGTGTGTGTGTGTGTGTGTGTGTGTGTGTGTGTGTGTGTGTGTGTGTGTGTGTGTGTGTGTGTGTGTGTGTGTGTGTGTGTGACATCCCGTGCAGTGTGATAAAGTCATTAAGAAGCCATTAGAAAGCCATTAAGATTCATTAAGAGAGCGAGGTGGCGGTGTAGTACAGCGTCGCTGTGTTCCCAGCGTGGAGGAGAGTCTGTTAATCACACACTTTATTACTGGCCTCTTTTTTACAGAGTAAATATTACACCAGTGAGATCAATGAGAGGCCATCCTATTGAAACACATGCCTGTGTGTATGTAAAGAGAGACACACACAATCACATTCACACAATCACTGTTATTGTCTCTACTGTAATAAAGCTGAACATTCATTTGCACTTTCATTCTGTCAAACCACACACTCGAGCTTAATACTTAAAGGGAGAGACATGATGCATTTTGAGACATTTCCTATCTGATGTGTGTTTGACAAATAATTCTAAAGATTGATGACACTTAAAACCTGTGTTTCAATGAAAGGTTTTTTTATCCTTTGCATGATTAATTGTCTTTTAATCTTCTGAAATTAGTTTAATCTGAATAAGAGTGACATGGTTTTGCTGTGGACAAAAAAAAAACACAGTGGAGTATGTTATCTTAAGGTTTTGTAATGACTTAGCCCTGTGCATTATGGGTAAATAGGCTGACCTCACATACATCAGCAAAGCCCTGTAGGACATACCTGAGCTCTGTACCTGTGAGACATCTTGTTCTGACCTCAGTGTGAACTCTGAGTCTCTGGGTGAGCAGGAGGTACAGGTGTGAGAGGAGGTCAAAGGTCAGCACTGCTGCTCAGTACTGTAAAGGTTAGAAGGTGCCATGATGGATCTGAGAGCTGTATAAGTTATCAGGTGTGTTTAGGTGTTTACAAGTTTACATATGAGTAAAATGAAATATGAGAAAAATAAAATAAGATTGTGTTGCAATTACAATGTGGTCTAACACAATATAACACATATATATTTGTGGCAAGCAGGGTGGGGCAGAGAGTCGTGGGAATGGAGTAAAGCCGGTGTCACAAGTGTTGATTAGGGTCAATTGCGTGCCACACCGGTCTCGTGTCCCACGGAAGAACTTCAGGAGTTAGATGGCCGTCCACCTAGGGGGTATCCAACTAAACCCCCAGGCATCGCGGAGGAGTTCACCCAGCTGGTGCATCCGGTGGCCCAGTAGTGCACAACACAACAAAATTTTAAAAGCAACCATAAGTTCATAACACAACGAAAAAGCCACAACACAGCAAAATTAAGTCATAACTAAGGATGTCCCGGTCAGGTTTTTTTGCCCTCGAGTCCGAGTCCGAGTCATTTGATTTTGAGTATCTGCCGATACCGAGTCCCGATCCGATACTTATATAATACATACAAAAAGAATAAAGAAGAGCGAAAAAACGAACCAGGATGTTCCTTTTTTTTTATTCACCTTATTGTAACATTCAACAACTCTAACAAACAGAGCACTTCTGTGAGGTAGCTTGAACAATCAAGTAATAAATAACATAAATTCTTCACTTTTGGATTTTAGTGCAACAGTAAATATAAGTCCGGGACCGGAGTTGCGCAGAGCAGGAAGTACAATGGCTATATCAAAAGCACACCCATACTCTCACAGATGCAGAACAATTAATTATGTTGGTGTGAAATAAACATTAAATTAAATTAAATTAAATTAAATTAAATTAAATTAAATTAAATTAAATTAAATTAAATTAAATTAAATTAAATTAAATTAAATTAAATTAAATTAAATTAAATTAAATAATTTGCTCCCAAAAATCCTGAAAAAAGTCTGTTAGTGCCTCAGTGACAACTTCACTCTGAGAAGATCTCAGCTGTCAAACATGACATCACACAGCCGTTTTTATAGCATCAAATAACTAACTAAAACTAAACTTATTTAAAAAACAAAAAATCTTTTGTTTGACATTAAACAGACAGCAGTAACGGCTACTGCCCCTTTAAGACCTAATAGAAGGCTCTGTGTCATCTTTCTCGACTGTATAAAGTCCTCTTAAGGCATATTCAGACTATGTCTGCTTGGATACTCATCAAGATGGACATGTTAACATACTTCTTGTGTGAGTTGGTCCGTTTAAGCGCAAGACTTGAAAGAGAACTCAATATTTGTGAGACGAGTGCGCGCTTTCGGATGATGCACAGAGACAGATCAGCGCGCGGGTTCTCATTCGCGTCTTCTGGCGAATATACCCGGGGGATGACGGTGAAAATGACTACTCATATTCGAACATACGGCAGCACTCGCATGCATTGAACAAATTTTACACAGATAGGCCGTTTTGCCCACGTTTTTCTTTTATTAGCGCTGTTGTAATGTATCACTGAGGAGCCAGCACGTTTATCCATCAACAGAAACATACATAAAGCATTATTTTCAAGTTACAACCCATATTATTGATGCGTCATCAGATGTGAGATGAACCGCGGTGCAACTGTGCACCTTTCACACGGCACCCCTACTCACCTCACCCCAGAATATACATATATCAGAGTCCTGATCGGAACGTAACGTCGATTCCGATCCGAGTCTGAAATCACGTGATCGGGACCGATTTTCGATCACGTGATCGGATCGGGACATCCCTAGTCATAACACAACGAAATCAAGCCACAACACAACGAAAAAGCCACAACACAATGAAATCAAGCCACAACACAAAGAAATTAAACCATAACACAACAAAATCACAAGACAACACAACGAAATCAAGCCACAACACAATAAAATCAAGCCACAACACAACGAAATCAAGCCACAACACAATAAAATCAAGCCACAACACAACAAAATCAAGCCACAATACAAACAAAAAGCCACAACACAATGAAATCAAGCCACAAACAACAAAATTAAACCATAACACAACAAAATCAAGCCACAAACAACAAAATCAAGCCACAACACAGAAATTAAACCATAACACAACAAAATCAAGCCATAACACAACAAAATCAAGCCATAACACAACAAAATCAAGCCACAACACAATGAAATCAAGCCACAAACAACAAAATCAAGCCATAACACAACAAAATCAAGCCACAACACAATGAAATCAAGCCACAAACAACAAAATCAAGCCATAACACAACAAAATCAAGCCACAACACAATGAAATCAAGCCACAAACAACAAAATCAAGCCACAACACAGAAATTAAACCATAACACAACAAAATCAAGCCACAACACAGAAATTAAACCACAACAAAATCACAACACAACAAAATCAAGCCACAACGCAAAGAAATTAAACCATAACACGGACGCAGGGATGCTCTTATTATCGGGAGATATGAGGGTCTGTGGCTCTACTATTGGAAAAAGTGTAATGGCTAACTTGCATCACGTGTGGTTAGATAACCAATCACATTAAATCCTTGATGTCATTGAATTTCATTCAGAGTTGTGCGACTGTTTGCGGACACCATAGAAATGGATGAGAAGTGCTGTAAACTGAAATCATACCAGTCACACAACTGTCTGTGACTTCTCTTATAAAAAAAGTTTTTTTTTCCAATCTCTAAAAATAGAACAATCCAAAATGAATGTTGAAGATTAGCCGAAGGGCTGTCGATTCATTAAATGATTATTTCCTCCTTAAAGTTTTTTATTCAGCATAGGGAATCCTCTCCTCCATTGACCTCCATTGACATCCTTCTCTGTGTAGCTCTGCGTTGCGCTTTTTCTGACTTAGGTTAAACACTTGTCCTTAAGTGGCTTTGCCATCGGCCTCACTCTGCTCCCATGGCTCTCGGCCACGCCCTGCTTGTCACAATATTATTGTAGAACACATTGTACTAAAACATGTACTATTTATACTAAACATGTTATTTAATTCAATCCAATTTAGTCCTTTATGATGCTGAAAGGTTCAGAGGTCACTTGGACTGTTATTTATTTAAACCATAGACTGTAAAAAAAATATGGACGTAGTGTTCATGACGTCACCCATAGGTGAGCGATGAGCCGTTCTAAAGCTTAAAGTAGGGGCGAACTGGCCGTCGCCATCTTGCGAGCGAGTCATTGAGTTTCACTTCCGGATAACAGAAAATGGGTAAAGGTGCAGGATGTGGGCGGAGCTTAGGTGACGCAATGACTATAGACAGCGGATAAATGGTAGTCCACCGGTCACTCAAATTAACCACGCCCTTAATTATGCAGAACTTTAAGGCTGCTTTCACACCAAACGCGAATGACGCGATTTGCGCGAGTGATTTACATGTTAAGTCAATGCAGAGACGGGAATAGGTATTTGGCAGCATAAGGCTTTATATACTGTAAACAAATGAGTTTAAAAATTCACCCCCTCACAGTTTTCATGAAGGGCAAAATTAGCCGTATAGACCAAAACCACAGTTTGTCCCAGGCTGTAAACATGTTTTTTCTGATGTAAAGTTGGGCATTTTAACATGAGGCTCAATGAGATTCTCCTCCTTCTGGAGTCTGTCTCTAGTGGCCAGTCGAGGAATTGCAGTTTAAATCACTTCCGTATCGGCTTCAAGAGAAATCGCGGGAGGTTGCCGCTTGGTTTAAACTCACTCATTTCTCAACTGTTATTCTGCCGTGTGTTGGTTTGTCAGTGTGTTGGTTTGGCGTTTGGAGAGGTTTTCGGCACATGTGGAGTCTCTCTCTGGTTGGCTCGGCTGGGCCGTCGGCTGGCCAACAGCTCTGTGTTTTCCGGCCCGTGTGATGACTGGCACGGAGAGAGGCTGACAGCCCAATGTTTTACTCCACGCAAACACACGGAAACATGCTTACACAGGCAAGGTGACACAGAAGAAGAGCAGTCTTCGATTAGTGTTGTGTTTAGATTAAACTGGAGATTATTTCTGCTAAATGGAGCATTTCGTCATCACAAAGACTAATGTCATGCTTGAAGAATGGATGCACCTGTGTTTAGTTTCCACACATTTATTTTAGTTTTAGTTATTTTAGTACATCGAGTTAAACTAAATAAATATGAGAAATGCTGCCTTGGCAACTAGCTGAAATTAAGTATAAGTTTTATTATATTTTAGGAACACATTTTTATGGTTTCAGTTTTAGTATTAAATAACTATAATAACCCTGGTGTTTATTAACATTTTTTAATTAGCTTTTATTTTTTTAATAGTTTTGTTCATTTTGTTATTGCTTTTGTCTTTATTATTATTTTTTCTTCTTTTAAATATATCTATTTATTTTTATTTCAGTTTTAGTAATTACTACTTAGCTTAAACTAGAAAGGAAACATTTCTTATATATATATATATATATATATATATATATATATATATATATATATATATATATATATATATATATATATATATATATATATATATATATATATATATATATATATATATATATATATATATATATATATATATATATATATATATATATATATATATCACCAATCAAGCATAACATTATGACAGGTGAAGTGAATAACACTGATTATCTCTTCATCACGGCACCTGTTAGTGGGTGGGATATATCATCAAATTAAGTCACCTTTATTTATATAGCAGTTTTTACAAGTCCAGTTGTTTCAAAGCAGCTTCACATTGATAACAGAAGATAATGCAACATAATTTGATTCGGCTGTACAGCCGTTCTGGAGAAAAATAATTATCATACAGTGTCAATGCAGGCATATCAGTAATATAGTTGAAATGTAGGTTTCCCCAACTGAGCAAGCCAAAAGCCAAAGGCGACGGTATCAGGCTGCAAGTGAACATTTTGTCCTCAAAGTTGATGTGTTAGAAGCAGGAAAAATGCGCAATCGTAAAGATATCACTCAAAAGCATTACTTGAGTAAAAGTATAGATACCTTGCCAGAAAATTACTTTGGTAAATGTTAAAGTCACTGTTTAGAATATAACTTAAGTATAAAGTTTTAAAGTAGGCCTATTTGATATTTATTTAACTTAATATAAAAATACAAATAAAATGTTTTCATATGAAATGTACTTAAGTATTGAAAGTAAAAGTGCAAGAAAATGTAAAATACAAAAGGATCACACACAAAAAAAAAAAAAATATATATATACCTGTATATGAAAACAAAATTCAGCAAGCATCAAGATTGTGTTCAGTTTGGCAAACTGGCAAACTGTTTATTGTAAGTTTTAAATAGAAAAAATATGAATATATAAATTATACTTTTATCATTCATATTAATTCATAGTACATTGACTAATGTAAGAGATGACACAAACAGTTATAAAGTTATAAAGATGGCCACTTTCACACATAGTCATAGCACTAAAATTGAGACACCCCTCGCTGCAGCCTGTAGCACGATGACGTTGCTGGATCAGATCCAATACGTACTGGATGGTGGATCGTTATGGCAATGTCATTCATACAGATCTCTGAGTTAATTTATAATGCGTATGCGCTAGTCATGATGTATGATCATTATTGATGATGTTCTAAACTGTGTAGTTGTAGTACTGATAAATAGTATTAAGTAATTATTGATTAATAAATCATCTTTTCATAAATGTGATGCTTAAATTATCCTAGTTTCGCTGTACATGCATCCAAAACAGTTAAATTTATATATTCTGATCGTACTTCCTGTTGAGTGGAAGGAAAAATGAGTCAAGTAATTGTCTCTGTTATTTTAATCCTCAATGCAACACGATCTGTAAAGAACTTTAAAATACCAGCCTACACATTCAAGGGAAAATGCAAAACGTGTGTCCTGATGGTGTGAGCATGTTATTAATCGTTATTTTTGCGCGAGCGGTTTGAGTAGTTATCTATCCAGCAAAACTCTTGTGCATTCAATGTCCCCAAAACTCTTCTGCGCATGCGTATATGACGTCATCGAATTGTGAATGAAACCACCGCGCATGCGCGTCCAGTACGCGTTGGATCTGATCCAGTACGTCATCGTGCTACAGGCTGCAGCGAGGTATATTTCACAATATATTTGCTTCTACTTTAACACTTAATGGTTAACTGATCAAAATATGCCAGTTCACTGCATAAAAGTGTCCAGATGGGTGCAAATAGGCTTAATTCTATTAACAAATTGAACTTTTGGGTCAGACTTGCGTGTTTTTGTCACGTTGTATGTGCCGCTTGAGGTAACGTTACTAATGTTAGCATACTCTCAGCCTCGATGGCATTGATACAACATCTAGTCAACAGATTAATTACTTAATAGTGATAGAAAAACTTGTACTGTAGTAACATACCGTCTAAAGACAACATATTTGTTTTAAATGAAATCCGGTTTTGAATAGGGCTGGGAATCGATTCCAAAAAGAATCGATTCCTCGATTCCAAGGCGTTGGGAATCGAGAGTCGATTCCAACGTTTGGAATCGATTCCATCGCGGGGAATCGACTCCTCTTTATTCACCTGTCTCTCGCTTACTAATAATGATTGGAAGTCTCTTTAATTTTTGCAAAAGGTTCTTTTGAACAGTTAGTTTCAAATAACGAGTTAGAAATAAAGCAATTCAGCGTTTTTTTTGCATCATTGTGTGATGACGCCACTAGAACGTAATTCTAACTACTTATTTTTATGGTATGAAACGTTCAAATCAAGCCATATGTGAACGCATATCGCTGATTATTACTATACCTTTCATTCACTTAGTTTAATAGTGTTTATTGTCATTGTTTCCTTCTGTGATCCTGCATCGTGGAGAAGTTTGCTACATTTTGCACACATAAACTCTATCATTTTAAATTGTGAAATGGTTCTGTTGTCCACAACGGTAGGTTTTGAGCGCTGCTTACAGATGCAGATGTGAGGGTCTTATTTTAATTTTCTATTTTCTTATATTTTCTTTAATCCATTGATAACAAAGAAAATGCGCCTAGACTAGAGTACAGCTTAATGACCGAGTCTAATGTTGCTATAGTAATGAACGCAACTTGCTCGCGCATCTGATTGACAAATAAACTGCGCACTCTTATATTATTGTTTTTGTTAATATTGTGGTTATTTTGCCTCGTACATTCTGTGCAAAAGCACTTATTTGAATGTAGTCATTTAACTTAACTGTGCACATGCATTTTAGACATGTCATGTAGTTTTAAACATGCAATAAATGCACATCCATGAATAATGTGCGATCCTTTTTATTTATTAGGCTAAATCGCATTTACTTCTGGGCTATATGGGCCATTTCAGGAGAATCCATCATTTAAAATTCATCAGAGTTATGGAAATGTATCATCATTTTACAAATAACGTTTCGGAGAAGGATACTTTCTACATCCTTGTATCCTGCGGTCACTCCGGAACTAGGTTCCTCCATCGATTTTGTTCAAAAAAGAAGAATCGAAAACAACAGTGCGGAATCGATTCTTGGAATCAGGAATTGAATCGGAATCGATTCCAAAAATTTCGGAATCGACCAGCCCTAGTTTTGAAGTGTCCCACTCTGTGCAGCAGCTTCTCCTGTCAGTCGTTATAGCAACGGACACAACACTGAAAATGAAATCAACCGCGGTTGCACGAGCAGTCTTCTGAATTTATTTTATAGTAATGAAAATGCTTTGGGGAAATGTATCGGAGTAAAAAAATAAAAAAAAGTAAAAGTTGACAAATATTATATATATATATATATATATATATATATATATATATATATATATATATATATATAATATTAATAATAAAATTCACCTCCCTCACATTCAAAATTAGCTGTATAGACCAAAACCACAATTTGTACCAGACTGTGAATATGTTTTGTTCTGCTGTAAAGTTGTAAGCATTTTAACATGAGGCTCAATTACCCCTTTTCCACCAAGGCAGTGCTGGTGCTATTCGGAGCCAGAGCCTAGTTTTAAATTGGTTCTTTGCCTTTCAATTCCCAAAGCACCAGGATAAGTGGTTCTTAAGTAGCACCCAAACATTGGTCTATAAGTAAAAACCGCTTGCGTCAGAGGCTGGGGGCGGCGTTACCGTGATCAAGACGAACACAAACTTGTGACCTCCATTTTCTAAATAGCAGCTAATCAGCTAACAGGTTGTAATCTCCGTCTATACAAATCATGGTGAGCTGCACGAATGCGTTGGATTCGCGGCGTTTTGATGCCGATGTTGGATCATAAAGGCATGAGCCATTGAGGGAAGGCTCGAGATGCATCGGCGCGTGCTGTGCAGACCGATCGCCGTATGACATCAAAGTACAGCGAGCGCAAACGACTCCTTATGCTTTTGAATCGCTCACGCGGTATTTTAATATCATACGCGGATCAGTCCGTGCAGCGCCGATGCATCTGGAACAAGCCTGGTGTGTTTGTATTTGTAATTTGGGCGTTTTAATATGGGGCTTAATGAGATTCTGCTCCTTTTGGAGTCAGTCTCTAGTGGCCAGTCGATGAACTTCAGTTTAAGTCACTTCCGTATCGGCTTCAACAGAAACTGGGGGAGGTTGCCACTTGGTCCTAATAGTGATGGGGATATTATACTGTAACAAGCACCATGCTTCAAATGAGACGTTAAACCAAGGTCCTGACTCTCTGTGGTCATTAAAAATCCCAGGACGTTCCTTTGGAAAAAGTGTAGGAGTGTAACCCCGGCATCCTAATAATCCCCTTCTCTTGATTGGCTTAATCACTCTGTCTCCTCTCCAACAATCAGCTTGTGTGTGTGTGTGTGTGTGTGTGTGTGTGTGTGTGTGTGTGTGTGTGTGTGTGTGTGTGTGTGTGTGTGTGTGTGTGTGTGTGTGTGATGGGTAGGTTTAGGGGCAGTGTAAGGGGATAGAAAATACGGTTTGAACAGTATAAAAACCATTACGCCTATGGAATGTCCCCACAATTCACAAAAACAAATGTGTGTGTGTGTGTGTGTGTGTGTGTGTGTGTGTGTGTGTGTGTGTGTGTGTGGGTGGGCGTTATAGCACAATATGGCTGCCGTCTCATCATCCAGGTGGTGCTGCACATTAGTGGTGGTTAAGGAGATATAAAGCACTTTAAGGACCCAGAAAAAGCGCCATATAAATGTAAAGAATGATCAGTTATTATTAGTCTAACTGTAGCTGTTTATGGTTACCAAGCAACATATCCTCAAAGATAATTGCACGAACAAATGATTGATAGGTTATAATAAAGTTCAGCTTCTCAGTGTTATCTTATAAAAGATTTGAATGTGACTCATCTAGCAGCTGCTGTTGTTTAAGAGTAAATTCTCCTCTAGTTGTTTTTTTCTCCATATTTATGCCTTCTGTAATTGAACAGCTTCACAATACGTATAATTAGTCAGTACCTGACTGTGAACTCACAAATTAATCTATTTTTTGAATAGCTGAACCAAATCCTTTATTTTTAACACAGACTTTTTATGACCTTCCTCTCTGGTTTTGTTCTTTTCCATCTGTCACAACACAGCTTTATCTCTGTGCTGCTTTTACTGTGTTTGCATGACAGTTAATTATAATTCAATTCATTACCGGCATTGCCATGGCAGTGTTATTTTAGATAACTAACTCGACATCTCATCAGCATCAGCATCGGATCAGTCGTGAAAACATAGACGGTAAGAGACTTTTTAAAATAACATTAGCGTGACAGTTTTTGTTCTAATTTTTTACTTAAAGGGTTAGTTCACCAAAAAATGAAAATGATTTCATTGATTACTCCCCCTCATGTCGTTGGACACCCGTGAGACCTTCGTTCATCTTCAGAACACAAATGAAGATATTTTAGTTGAAAGCTGAGAAAGGCTTCAGAAAGGCCTCCATTGGCATTCAGGACATTCCCACTCACAAGACCCATAAAGGCACTAAACACATCGATACAAAGTCCATCTCACTACAGCGGCTGTACAATAATACTCACCCTTTAAGTAGAATATTTCATAATGTAAAGCTGTTTGTTGTGAATTGTTTAAAACAGGAAGACAGGGCAGGACATATCAAATAGCCCCTCCCCTTTTTTTAAACAGCCAATAGCGTTTAGTTTATATCACAGCTCGTCCAGAGCCGTTGAGCTCGGTTACGCCACAGTTTCCTCCTGATCTCTAACCGCTTCGCCTTCTAATCTCCTCCATATCGCTTTAAAATATCATTCTGTGAAGAATTCAAACAGGTCCGATAAGTTTTCTGTGCTATCGTGTCTCTGGACCGGAGCTGGGGCGGTTTTGTAGCCTTGAAATCTAGACGCACCCTAGCGGCAGCAAATTTAATCTGCCCGCGAGTGTCGTCTAGCAACTCTCAATACCCTTCTGAGCTGTATTCCTCACAATCTGGACGGACCAATCACGTCGTGTATAGAGTCGGTGGGCGGGGCCATAATGACGACGGCCGGGTTGCGTTTACGTGCTTCTAGTAAACACAGAAGCTGGCGAACGGCGGTCTTTTGAATCCGCTTTGACCGCGACTCTGGAAGACTTGGAGTTAAGCTTTTCTCTGAGAAAAGAACAAAGAACGGCACTGAAGTCATTCTTAAAAAGGGAAAATGTGTTCGGAGTTTAGCCGACCGGATACGGCGAATGTTTAATCAGTCAGCGAGCTCCCCTTCACCGTCGTTGCTCTGGTTGGTTGTAGCGCTATCCTATCGCGTGCAGAGGGAGTCTGAAAGACAACCGTTTATCCGCCCCTCGGATTGAGCCTTCAATGGTGAGTTTCCAGACCAAACATCTTGATGTGGGTCTGGCTTGTCAGGCTAGCGGTTTTGTGCTCCTATGGCAAGCATATTTACACTGAATCGTTCCCTGTCCCCTATATATATATATATATATATATATATATATGTGTGTGCCATTCGCCATGTAGAAAATCGTACATCTGTGAATAAGTGACCGATTTCAGCCGCAGCTTCAGCGTCTATAGTGTTGGGGGCGGGGCTTCAGATTCTACAGAGCATTTGATTGGACAGAAAATCTGATGTGCAGCGTGATGTCATCAAAATCATTGATCCATATTGGTTGAAGTGAGAGACTGTGAAGTTTTTAAGGCTTATATCTTCTAAATGCAAATGTATGTCATTGTTTTTGAGCTTTCAGATAACAGTAAGACTAACATATTCATATTAAGAGAATAATTTAGTGAGGAGCGAGTCCATCTAATCTTCCAACAGCCAGAGGATATAAGCAGCTGTTTACCTCTCCTCAGTCTCAGCTGTTCCGGCGTCCCTCCACCTCCCCAAACGTTCATTTTGGGTACATTTCCCTACATATATCCTGTATTAAGTCATGGGGGGGTATACCAGAGATTGATGCTTCATCGAGACCCTCATAGTACACTGTAAAAAAAAAAAAAAAAAAGGCTGTCTAATCAGTGACTGATCACATCAAAAATTTTCAGTTGGCCAAATTGCAATTTAATTCACAGAAATTCAAAGAAATTTAGATGTGATCAGTCACTAGGAAATTTTCAATTGGAGACATTATTTTATTTTTTGTACAATGCAGAGAGCAAGTCAAATAAGTTTAACCTAATATCTTAAGATTAGATGGGCAAAACGATTCCAAAAGCCCCAAAAAACCTTCCATTCTGATTCATGGGGACTTTAATTCACTGGATTGATAAGCTTTATATTATTATAGTAGGCCTACACAAACCATTTTTTGTTATTGTTGTTCAATATCTTAGACTATGTGCACTAATGTTAGCGTTATATAAAATTACAGGGATGTAAGATGGGCATACTCTAATGTTGGAGAGCTTCTGGAAACACAAAGTTCTTGATTTCTCTCTTTGAAAGGATCCTCCGGTCGTCTCCTGCAGGGAAATCAGGTCGTATTTTCCAGCCGAGTGTTTCGGGAGCGTGATTTAGTGCCGCACGCTGCTTCGGATGAGTGTATTTTTAGTGTAGCGGCTGATAATGAACATTGACTCCCACTGACTCTCTACACACCAGAGACAGAACTGGGGTGGCTAATTAACGCCTTATGTAATTTCTCTGACCGACCGTGGAGCAACAGCGAAGAGACGAGCGATAAATTAACCGCTGATTGACTGTGAGATCTTCACTCGGCGCGGCGGGAAACTCTTTATTCTGCTCCGAGGTGAATAAACGGCCACATGCTTTGACTGAGAAATCCTGCTTTTTTTATTTCAGCCTTCAAACTCTTTAAAGATGCCGTGTGTGATGTTCAGATAGTGTCTGATAGTTTGACCTGAGTCCAAAATCTCCCTCTATATCCTCAAATTAGGGCACTATTTTAGGGGACAGCTATTTGTAGGAGTGTCTGAAACCATAGTTGACGTTATATACTCCTTCAAGTGAACTGTATTAGTGGACTAGGGAATAGTGAGTGAGGGTTTGAGGGGCGATTGTGGATTCATGTGCCTGTGTGAGGCTTGTCATCTGATCTGTCATCTTCTGACTCAACCAATGATGTGAGTTTGGGGGCGGGGCTATCTGTTTGATTGATGTAAAACAAGATATTCTCGATTATTTTGGTCAACACTGAGAAACGATTATTTAACAGGATTACTTAAAAAATGTGGACACTGTAAAAAAAAATGTTGGGTTTTGTTGGTTTAACTTAAAAAAGTAAGTAACCTGGGGCCGGATTCACAAAACATTCTTAAAAATAAAATTATTCTTAACTGCCAATTTCTTAACTTAAGAAAAAATATAAGAATATTTTATAAGAATATCTTTTTTCTTATGATTGTTCTTAACATAAAATTTAAGAAGTATTCATATTCACGAAAAAAATGTTCTTAAAAATCATCATAAATAACTTCTTTAAAGTTAGGATAACCTCCAACCTATCTTAAATACCCAAATGTAAGATGTTTAACCAATTTATTGGGTTGTTTCAAATATTAAGCATTACAACATAACAGTAGTTGGTTAAATATAATATTTATAACTAATAGTACCATATGGATGAGTATAAAACCAGCAAAGCTCGCACCAACCGGAATAGCGGATGAGAAACTCAACGTAATTTAAAAATACTACTGTTATTGTGTCACAAACAGTGGTTTTAAGACTTTTTCAGGTGAGAATGTACTTGTTTAAAGATTAAATCTGTGGTTTGTTTATAAAGAGAGCGCCTATTTGACAATTTTATCTGCTGTTTTTGAGGTTGTGAGAGCCGGGCCATCAGCGTGTGTTCAGCACTCATTAACATAATAATAATAATAATAATGCGATCGATTTATATAGCGCATTTCAAAGCACTTTACATAGAAGGGGGAATCTCCTCAACCACCACCAATGTGCAGCACCACCTGGATGATGCGACGGCAGCCATATTGCGCCAGAACGCTCACCACACACCAGCTGATTGGTGGAGAGGAGACCGAGTGATGAAGCCAATCAGGATATGGGGATTATTAGGAGGCCATGATGGACAGGGGCCAATGGGCAAATTTGGCCAGGATGCCGGGGTTACACCCCTACTCTTTTTCCGAAAGACATCCTGGGATTTTTAACGACCACAGAGAGTCGGGACCTCGGTTTAACGTCTCATCCGAAAGACGGTGCTCTTTGTCAGTATAGCGTCCCCATCACTATACTGGGGTGTTAGGACCCACACAGACCACAGGGTGAGCGCCCCCTGCTGGCCTCACTAACACCTCTAAAACCCGCCGAGAGCAGCCTTTCCTCGGCCAGGTCTTCTGACGTCTGCCGCGGGCTCGAATGTCTCTGAGCTATGATTCGTCTAGTGTAGATCTAACGACCGACACGGCACATTAAAAACAACATTTAGTGTTTTACTCCCGTCACGACGAAAATTGGCTGCACACTTATTATGATATCTACGGTAATCTGCAGGAAGCGCAAAAAGACAGGCTTTGAGGTGTTTTTCAGTCAGCGAGTCTTCACTTTCAGTAATACCTTTCAATAAAATTACAACAAATAACACCATTTATTTTCTTCTTAAGTAAAAAATTAAGATGTTCTTAAGAAAATATTTGAGAACTTCTTAAGAATTTTTCAAGAATTGCACTTTGGAAGAATCTTACGAAAATTCTTAAGAAATTTTTCGTGAATCCGGCCCCTGGTTGCCTTAAAATATTGAGTTTATTGAAATAAAAAATTTGAGTTGATACATTGAAGGAAATTTGTTTAATAAATAGAAACTCAAAATATTATTGTCTCTGAACCACATAAAAAATGTGATAAATCATGAAAATAGCACAATTTGGCTGCGTCATCACAAATAAAACACACAATTACCCAATATGCTTACAAAATCTTTTAATAATATTTTAATAAAGGTTGTCGAATCTCAAAAATGTTCATTGTATTAACTCAAAATTTTACTTTCAATGAACTCAAAATTTTAAGGCAACCAGGTCACTTTTTTTCTAAATAATGTTTTACAGTGTATCTATTTAATTATCTTTCCATTGAACTCTGAAAAAAAGCTTTAAAAAAAGCAAAAATTAAATGAAAAAATGTCCTCATTTTTCAGCATGATTAGTGTTTTTCTCAAAGATCAAATGTTTTCTTTTATGATCCAATCAAATCCCGATGATGATGAGGATCATTACTGGCCTGAGATCCGCAAATGAAAGACATCAGCATCGATGCTGGTGTTAAATCTTCGTCATTTTGTTTGCTTTAGACTGGCTCTATAAACATGTACACGAGAAACCATTCCCTCATCAAAGCACAGCTGGAAAAATCAATACACCGTTGTGTTATCTTCCTCCCATACAATGAAGGACTAGACATTTAATATAGGCTGTGTGTCATTCTTTGTAAGGCAAACTGTTGCAAGTTGATCTGTAATGTGAGATCATTTTCACGTAAAGCCTTGTTAACGCTTCGTTCTTTTATGATATTTATGATTGTCAAATACAAAATAATTGTGTAAAAACCAAGGCATGTTGGTTCAACATCAATGTTAGTTATCGTCTAGAATGCTACATTTATTTATTTCTGTTGCTAATCACTTAGACAAGCCAGTTTGAACATTTCTATTTTAACAATGACCACTTCTGACATTTTTGGACCAATTCGCTCAAGTCAAAGATTCGATATGTCATGTGCAGTAAACGATTCAAGACCGATTATTTTGCCATGTGTTAAAAAGAATCATTGAAAACTCCTATCATGTCCAGCCAGCTTTTGTCTTTAGATTAAACCAACATCCCAGAAACCATTTCATGTCTTTATTGAACATCCAGATCGATTCACTGGCATTGCTGGAGCAGCTATTTGATCCGATTGGATAATCATCTGTATGATGGCTGTCTTCAGAGTCAGATATAATCGATGAAACCGCTATCTTGACTAAAGGCAGGCTCTGTTTGGAAGGGTTCCCACGTGTAAACAAACACAAGCACGAGAATGTGTGAGCTCACACAAGCCCTAAAGAGATGCCTGGCCTTTTTATTTTGTGAAGGAGAGTGTGCAGTGATACGAGAGACGTGAAACTAGCATATATGTAGGGAATAGGGATGCTCCGGTCTGGATTTTGGAGGTGATACCAACAAGATAATGCTTGTCATCATGATCCGCTGATAGGGATGCACGACAAATCGGCCCCCATATCGGTATCGCCCAATATATGTTTGTTTTAATATTATCGGCCTGATAAGAAAATGTGTCCGATATATTAAAGCAGATGATGTATTATTTCCTTGAACTGAGACACTTCAGATGTCCACTGTTTGCAATGATGGTTTTTAATTGGTTTAAATAGGATTCAAATAATTTCAAAACAGGAAATTACAGTTTATCGGCCAATATATTGACATGGCTTTTAATGGTGAGAATTTTGTTTTTGTAATCAGGCTCTCAAAAATAATTTAAAAAATTGGATTTAAATTTATCGGCAAATATATCGGTATCGGCCGATATTCGTTCATTTAAGTTTTTATTATCAGCACAATAAAAAAATGTGGCCGATATATTAAAGCTGTTACAAAATTGTATTATTTCCATTAGCTAAGACCCCTTAGATGTGCACTGTTCACCATGATGGTTTTTAATTGCTTGAAATATGATTCAAATCACTTCAAAAAAGGAAAATACAGTTTATCAGCTAATATATCGGTTATCGGCTTTCAAATATAAAGAACTATCGGATATTGGGCAAAATGTTCATATCAGCGCACTAGGGATGCACAATATATCGCCTAACAAATCGGTATTATTGTTATCGGCCCGATAAGAAAATGTGTCCGATATATTAAAGCAGATGATGTATTACTTTCTTCAGCTGAGACACTTTAGATGTGAACTATTTGCCATGATGGTTTTTAATTGCTTGAAATATGATTCAAATCATTTCAAAACAGGAAAATACAGTTTATTGACCAATATATTGACATGGCTTTTAATGGTGAGAATTTTTTTTCGTAATCAGGCTCTCAAAAATTATTTGAAAAATTGGATTTAGATTTATCTAAATCAGCCTATTTATATTGGTTATCGGCTTTCAATCATAATGAATTATCAATATCGGCCAAAATTTTTATTTTGTTGTTTCATATGGGATGCACAGTATATCGGCCACCATATCGGTATCGGCCGATATTCATTAATTTAAGTTTTTATTACCAGGTCACCTGTAAAGTGACCTTGGGTGTTTTGAAAGGCGCTGTTAAATAAAATGCATTATTATTATTATTATTATTATTATTATTATTATTATTATTATTATTATTATTATTATTATTATTATTTATTATTATTATCAGCACAATAAAAAAATGTGGCCGATATATTAAAGCTGATACAAAATTGTATTATTTCCATTAGCTAAGACCCCTTAGATGTGCACTGTTCGCCATGATGGTTTTTAATTGCTTGAAATATGATTCAAATCACTTCAAAAAAGGAAAATACAGTTTATCAGCCAATATATCGATTATCGGCTTTCAAATATAAAGAACTATCGGATATTGGGCAAGATGGTCATATCAGCGCACTAGGGATGCACAATATATCGGCTAACATATCGGTTTTGGCCGATATTTGTTCATTTTTAATGTTATTGTTATTGGCCCGATAAGAAAATGTGTCCGATATATTAAAGCAGATGATGTATTATTTCCTTCAGCTGAGACAATTTAGATGTGAACTGTTTGCCATGATGGTTTTTAATTGCTTGAAATATGATTCAAATCACTTCAAAAAAGGAAAATACAGATTATCAGCCAATATATCGGTTATCGACTTTCAAATATGAAGAATTATCGTTATCGGCCAAAATGTTCATATCAGTGCACTAAGGATGGAAGATAAATCGGCCACCATATTGGTATCAGCCAATATGTTTTAATGTTATTGTTATCGGCCTAAGGAAATTTGGCCAATATATTAAAGCCGAATAATAATGGATTGTTTCCTTTAGCTGAGACACCTTAGATGTGCACTGTTTGCCATGATGGTTTTGAATTGTTTGAATTATGATTCAAATCACTTTAAAAAAAGGACAATAAAGTTTATCGGCCAATATATCGGTTATCGGCTTTCAAATATAAACAATTATCGTTATTGTCCAAAATGTTCATATCTGTGCACTAGTAGGGATGCACAATAAATCTGCCACCATATTGGTATCAGCCAATATATGTTTTAATGTTATCATTAATGACCTAAGAAAATTTGGCCGATATATTGAAGCTGATAAATCTGATTTGGCTGATATTTGTTAATTTTTTAAGTAATCATTATCAGCCCAATAATAAAACTGGCCGATATATTAAAGCCGATAAATAATGGATTATTTCCTTGAGCCGAGACACCTTAGATGCGCACTGTTTGCCATTATGGTTTTGGATGGCTTGAAATATGATTTAAATCACGGTTTATCGGCCAATATATCGGTTACCGGATTTTGAAATATAAAGAATTATCGGTTATCGTCACATTTTTTCCCTAGGTGATACCGATTCAGGTCATTCAAGCTTTTGTATATTTTTTAAAAGTGATAAATTAGTATAAAATTAAGTATCCTGGCAGCAACTGACATAAAAAACTAAAAAACTACCTTCTATATAGTATGTGTAGAGTGTATTTCTTTTCTCACATTGTTTTTTTGCCTGCTATATAGTATGCGATTTTGCAGCCATTGTAATTCTTGCTTGTTTTGTAGATCTTTAAACACCCATACAGTTGGTATCTTTATTCATTCATTTATTTATTGTATTCATAGAGGTCATTTTCAAATTAGCATAATTGCTCCAGCCTCCCCAAATGTTAATGAAGAGCATATTTTAACCTTCTGTTGTAAAGGCTGATTTGAATATATGAATGATGCCAATAGGTTCTCCACATTAATACAGTATACTGTGTTAGTTTCCTAGAAGAAGGATCCTGGCTTCTCACTCATGCTGAGATGTTTTCACACACACATGCTGGTGGGATACAGCGAAGAGCTCCGCAGAGAGAGAAAGAGAAGCCTGTGTGAACGGACGCTCACGTCTCTATCTGGCTTTAGAAGTTGATGACTGATCTGTCCAAACCTGCGCTGATCCAAAACCAAATGAGATGCTGACATTTCTAGACTTTTTTAGGGGTCTTGAAGTACTTATTCAAAATAAGTCTTAAGAGAGTATGCGATTTTGGACGATGTATCCTTAATGGAGCATGTAATCCCAGAATGCATTGCAACAAGCTCAGTGAAGAAGGGACTGATGAGGCCAAAAGACATCTTTGATATTTTGACTTGTGGAGCTTTTTTAGCGGCATTATAAGCACAAAAGGTGCTATTCAATAATAAAACGTATTATTTTTTATAATAAAAAATCATTATTTTACTGAAAAGTACTGGTTAAATTTACAGTATATCTAAAACTGCATTATTTTACCCAACGTTTGTGTGTGTGCTGTGTTTTAATGCACGATAGAATCAGTGTTATT
Source organism: Pseudorasbora parva (assembly GCF_024679245.1). Taxonomy (NCBI): domain Eukaryota; kingdom Metazoa; phylum Chordata; class Actinopteri; order Cypriniformes; family Gobionidae; genus Pseudorasbora; species Pseudorasbora parva. The sequence continues at coordinate 11,227,682 of NC_090173.1, read as the reverse complement.
GTTAAGTAAAAACTATTAAGAAAAATGTATTAATATTATCTATTAATATTAGATGAAACTCTGTATTCACATTTTTTTCTAATCATTTATGATAAACAATTATTTTATAGAAAAAAAAACATTAAAACCAGTTCAGTATATTATTGATTATTTTACCCATTATCAAATTATTATTATTATTATTATTATTATTATTATTATTATTATTATTATTATTATTATTATTATTATTATTATTATTATTATTGTATCATTATAGTTGTTGATAACTCTTATACAAAACGTATTAAACTTATTAAAACTATTTATATGTGCGTGCGTGCGTGTGTGCGTGCGTGGGTACGTACGTACGTATGTATGTATGTGTGTATATATATATATATATATATATATATATATATATATATATATATATATATATATATATATATATATATATATATATATACTGTATTCATATTGCAAAAAAAATTACAAGACTTAAATGAAAATGGGAAATGTGAACTTAACATCTAAAAGGAACAAAATAAGATGAAGTAGTAATATTCATTAAAGCTGAATAAAATATTTTAAAACACAAAAACTTATAAAAAGGACAAAAGTACATTTACTACAATTACTAAAAGTGAAAATATAAAAATAAATTAAAAATATGAATAAATAGTATCTGAATAATACAAAATGAACACACTCTTGTGCACTATACATGTGCCATGTGAAGCTGTTTCCTGCAGACTGATGTGAATCTGTCACTTACAAGGCCCTGCTTCCATTAGGATGCAGTCTAAGAAGAAAGCTCCCTATGTAGACAGTTTACATGCACACCAGTAAGCTGAAAACTCCCAAATATCAGCTTACTAATAACCAGTTTTCCCCGTTTACATGCAAACCAGTAAACTGACAACGGCAGTAAACCGCGTTTACATGACTTTATTAATAAACCAGGTTATTTCCTTCTAGTGACGTCAATAATATAATAATGTCCGTATCTGAGTCTGAGTTTTCCAAATGTTTCGTCAGTTGTGATGTTAATAAAGCGTGTCAGCGGGAGATTTACGGCTCATATTACCCCTCATGCAGCGTTTAGACTGAACCTCTTCTGCTTCTGCTGCAGGAGATGAGAACACATCTTTACAATTTACTGGCTCTTAAAAGAGTCTGCGTTTGTGATATATGTCCTTATTTCATGCGAAGCGCTCGCTCGCTCTGTCTGGATGCGTTTAAATCTGCTGTAAGTTTGCGTTTTTGTCCCCTATCACACATGCGCACTTCAATAAGCCGACAGAAAGCAGGTTAATGTGTTTACATGCAGCGCGAAATCAGGCTAAGAGGCCTGCTTACGCCGTTTATGAGCTTACTCCGATAACAGAAAACGGGTTACCGCGTTTACATGACCGTGATCATTGTCGGCTTATTAGGAATAATCGGCTTAAGAACGTGCATGTAAACGCACTCGATGTAACTGCTCACTAGATTAAGCACAGATCCAGCATCCTCCTGCTCATTTCTCTTTGGGTAAGTTTGAGTGCAGATTGAGTTTCATTTCTCCTCCGACAGACTTGGAACTTGTTGAAGTTCATCTAATGATCTGTATGTCTAATTTAGACACAGCCATGAAAGTTTCTGGCTTCTTTTCTTTTCTCTGCGAGCTAATGAGTTTAGCTCCCTGGATGGATATGCAGTTTTAATTGACAATTGGCAGCCAGATTGCAAACGAATCACTAAAAAAACACATTCGTTTCCCTCAAGGCGACAGCGTTATGCAACAACCTGGTGAAACTTGAGCGAGGAAAAGATGCTTGAATGATAAAGTTTATGAGTTAGAAGAGCAATGTGTGTGTGTGTGTGTGTGTGTGAGAGAGAGAAAGAGAGAGAGAGAGAGAGAGAGAGAGAGAGAGAGAGAGAGAGAGAGAGAGAGAGAGAGCTTTAGACCTTCATAACATAATGTCTAATTAGTTTCAGTCTCTGCCACTGTTGTGTGTTAGCAGTCAGCTATGGCACTAAACACTTCTAAATTTAAACTACGAAGGCCGTAAATTAGTAACATCCAGGGGTATCTGCATCAAAATTACATTTAAAAGACACGCTGAGCAAGTTAAAGAGTCCACTCAGGTGTCTGGATCGCAGTGCATTGAAACCCAGATATAATTACTTGAGGAGTTAAATTATATAAGATATTAAGTCTTGCTTTAAAAAAATATATTACGACTTGCTTTTACAAAATTAAGTGTTTTTGCTTATTTTTTCTTTCCCCATTGGCTGTTTTTTTTCTTGTTTTAATCATAAGCTCACTAAATTTTAATATATATATTTTTTTTACAGAAAACATGATCTAAATATCTTATTTGCCTCTCAAGTTTATCTTGATGTAAACGTGAAGTAGGAGATTTGTTTTATTTTAAAATACTCTTTAAAGCGTCATAACACACACCAGTTTCTCATGTCTCATGTTAATCTTGAGTATCTATAGTGTAGTACTTTATTCTTCATATCTCCCAAGTGTCTTTAGTTTTATCATATTTATAAAAGACAGATACAGTTCCTTGCGAAAATATTCGGCCCCCTTGAAATTTGCGACCTTTTGCCACATTTCAGGCTTCAAACATAATGATATGAAACAACAACAAGTGGGACACAATCATGAAGTGGAATGACAATTATTGGATATTTCAAACTTTTTTAACAAATCAAAAACTGAAAAATTGGGCGTGCAAAATTATTCGTCCCCTTTACTTTCAGTGCAGCAAACTCTCTCCAGAAGTTGAGTGAGGATCTCTGAATGATCCAATGTTGACCTAAATGACTAATGATGATGATGATGAATCCACCTGTGTGTGATCAAGTCTCCGTATAAATGCACCTGCACTGTGACAGTCTCAGAGGTCCGTTTAAAGCGCAGAGAGCATCATGAAGAACAAGGAGCACACCAGGCAGGTCCAAGATACTGTTATGGAGAAGTTTAAAGCTGGATTTGGATACAAAAAGATTTCCCAAGCTTTAAACATCCCAAGGAGCACTATACAAGCGATAATATTGAAATAGAGGGAGTATCAGAACACTGCAAATCTACCAAGACCCGGCCGTCCCTCTAAACTTTCAGCTCATACAAGGAGACTGATCAGAGATGCAGCCAAGAGGCCCATGATCACTCTGGAGGAACTGCAGAGATCTACAGCTGAGACTCTGTCCATTGGACAACAATCAGTCGTATACTGCACAAATCTGGCCTTTCTGGAAGAGTGGCAAGAAGAAAAAAGTGTTATTTAAAGTTTGCCACAAGACACCTGGGACTGGGAGACACACCAAACATGTGGAAGAAGGTGCTCTGGTCAGATGAAACCAAAATTGAACTTTTTGGCAACAATGCAAAACGTTATGTTCGGCGTAAAAGCAACACAGCTCATTACCCTAAACACACCATCCCCACTGTCAACCATGGTGGTGGCAGCATCATGGTGTTTGCCTGCTTTTCTTCAGCAGGGACAGGGAAGATGGTTAAAATTGATGGGAAGATGGATAGAGCCAAATACAGGACCATTCTGGAAGAAAACCTGATGGAGTCTGCAAAAGACCTGAGACCGGGACGGAGATTTGTCTTCCAACAAGACAATGATCCAAAACATAAAGCAAAATCTACAATGGAGAGGTTCAAGAATAAACATATCCAGGTGTTAGAATGGCCAAGTCAAAGTCCAGACCTGAATCCAATCGAGAATCTGTGGAAAGAACTGAAAACTGCTGTTCACAAACACTCTCCATCCAACCTCACTGAGCTCGAGCTGTTCTGGAGGAGGAATGGGCAAACATTTCATTCTCTCGATGTGCAAAACTGATAGAGACATACCCCAAGAGACTTACAGCTGTAATTGCAGCAAAAGGTGGCGCTACAAAGTATTAACTTAAGGGGGCCGAATAATTTTGCACACCCAATTTTTCAGTTTTTGATTTGTTAAAAAAGTTTGAATTATCCAATAAATTTCGTTCCACTTCATGATTGTGTCCCACTTGTTGTTGATTCTTCAGAAAAAAATACAGTTTTATATCTTTATGTTTGGAGCCTGAAATGTGGCAAAAGGTCGCAAAGTTCAAGGGGGCCGGATACTTTCGCAAGGCAAGGCAAGGCAAGGCAAGTTTATTTATATAGCACATTTCATACACAATGGCTATTCAAAGTGCTTTACATAGAAAGGAATTAAAATAGGGCTAAAAAATGCATAAGAAAAAGAATACAATGTAAAGAGAATTAAAAATAATAAAATGATGATAACCAAAGAAAAGAACAGGTAAACTAAAACAGTTATAAAAAAAATATTTAAAAAATGATGCATAGATAAGATAGGATAAGATAGGGTGCAATCAGTCGGACGTACAGTGCTCAGAGCTCATTCAGTAAATGCACAGCTAAACAGATGTGTTTTGAGTCTGGATTTGAATGTGGCTACTGTTGGAGCACATCTGATCTGTTCAGGAAGCTGGTTCCAACTGCGGCTGGCATAATAGCTAAAGGCAGACGCTCCTTGCTTTGAGTGAACTCTTGGTATTTCTAACTGACTTGATCCTGCTGATCTGAGTGATCTGTTGGGTTTGTATTTAATCAGCATATCTGCGATGTATTGAGGTCCTAGGTCATTGAGTGATTTATAAACAAGTAGTAGAACTTTAAAATCGATCCTAGATGTAACTGGAAGCCAGTGTAAAGACCTGAGGACTGGCGTGATATGGTCATATTTTCTGGTTCTGCTCAGAATCCTGGCAGCAGTGTTCTGTATGAGCTGCAGCTGTCTAATGGTCTTTTTAGGAAGGCCGGTGAGAAGGCCATTACAATAGTCCACCCTACTGGTGATGAAAGCGTGAACCAGTTTCTCTAAGTCTTGCCTGGAGACAAAACATCTAATCCTTGCAATATTTTTCAGATGATAGTATGCTGATTTAGTTATTGCTTTGACATGACTACTGAAACTCAGGTCTGACTCCAAAATCACTCCAAGATTCCTGACTTGATTTTTTGTTATCAGACCTTTAGCCTCAAGATACGCGTTCACCTTGAGAACTTCATCTTTGTTTCCAAATGTAATGATTTCGGTTTTGTCTTTGTTTAACTGAAGATATTTTTGGCACATCCAGTTGTTAACTTCATCAATGCATTTGCACAGGGAGTCAATGGGGCTGTAGTCATTAGGTGATAGTGCTAAGTAGAGCTGGGTATCGTCAGCATAGCTGTGGTAAGCAATATTGTTCTTTTTCATTATTTGGCTCAGTGGCAGCATATACAGGTTAAACAGGAGTGGTGCTAGAATTGACCCTTGTGGGACTCCGCATGTCATGGACGTCCACTCAGACTTATGGTCTCCTATACTCACATAATAACCTCTCCCTTCTAAGTATGACCTGAACCATCTGAGGACCATCCCAGAAAGCCCGACCCAGTTTTCCAGCCTGTCTAGAAGTATGTTGTGGTCAACAGTGTCGAATGCAGCACTGAGGTCGAGTAGAACCAGAATTGATGTTTTGCCTGTATCAGTATTTAAGCAAATATCATTTATAATCTTTATGAGCGCTGTCTCTGTGCTGTGATGCGGTCGGAAACCAGATTGAAAATTGTCAAAGAATCCGTTTGAGTTTAAGAATTTGTTTAGTTGATTGAAAACAACTTTTTCGATGATTTTGCCTATGAAGGGGAGAGTATCTTCAGGCACTGAAGATACGCGGTTTCGGTAGACACCGATTCTTTCCGAAAACAGCCGAGTTCGTGGAGGTGTGCAGTGGGCGGAGCTAAAGAGTGCATGAGCACTCTCACAGACACACACACACCTTTGACACACTGATGCTGCGGGTTATTTGGAAAGCTGAACATGGTTATCTTTCCCTCACAACCAGAAACACACTTCTTTAGTGATGTTGATGTCGTGGTCTAAAAAAAAGCGCTGCCGATGGTTTCTGTAACTCGAGCGAAGCTTTATGATGGCGGGCTCTTGTTATCTCTCTCTGGTTGATGTGTGTGTGTGCACGAAACTTGTTTGAAATCTCAAGGAGTGTATTTGGCACAAAAATGCGTCCAACTCCAAATGTTTTTTTTGTTTGTTTGGGGTTTTTTTGTTGACATTTTGGCTGTTTATAATGAGAATCCAACTCTTTAACAGTGATAAGTAAATCACCAAGGGGGTAATCTAGCACTCGGAAAGCGTTCCACCCATAGGGGCGGCCATTACTAACCGAACCATCACCTGCTGTTAGCATCCCATCGACTCCCATTCATTTTTGAGTCACTTTGACAGTGAATAACTTTACATCTGAGGCGCTTAAAGACTCCATTTGTCCATTGTTTATTTCTAAAGAAACACGACAATGCATAAAAGGCTCCATTACCTTGTATCTTACACTATCGCCCCGCAGAAGCTGTTTTTGTAAAAATAGACTAACGATTGCGTCATAACCAACACGACTCTATCGCACAGTAGAGAAATTACCTTATAGACCTGAGGAGACGCTCAGAAGCAATCGTTTACTGTCTATGAGACAGTCGGGGGGACGTGGAGACATAAAGTCTGATAAAGTCAAGGGAGAAGAATGGGGACAAGCCCATAGTGAGCCAAAAGCAACGGGAGAAAACATGATTCAGATTTCCCTTTCCACAACTACTAGAAGACTTACAGCTGTCAGACAGGTTGCTCACGTCACATCTACGTCCTCAAGCTCAGTCTGAGGCTCGCAGTTCGCTCAGCCATCAGGAAGTGAGTGCTTCTAATTGACTTCACTTTTTTTCGCCGTTGAAGTCTACAGGGTCGCTGTGTCCATTTCTTTTACTGTCTATGTAAATAAGTCAGAATGCATGAAATGGCGCTAGACATCAACCCTCCTTGATATAAAAGTGTAAAAACCAGGCGCCATCTAAACTAGGGCTGCGTTCCAGTTTGTTTTTTTATGCCCTTGATTACTTGAAATCTGCTGTGTTCTCGACATGTTTAGCCAGTGTGGGACGCTTCACATTATCATCATCATACACCTGTTCAAAATGATCCAGTTTATGTTGATTTTGACGTGTCCAGCGTAGACAGCCTCAAAAAAATTGTGACATATCGTGTCAGAAAACCGGTGCAGAGGCATTGGATTGGTTTATTATAAGCGAGATGTCTAGAGAGAGTGTTAGTCTACTCCAGGGTTTCTCAGTGCTACTGCACTGCACATTTTAGATGTCTCCTTCATCAGACACGCCAAATTCAAGTCTTGCGGTCTCTATATTGAGCTGGTGAGGGGAATCAGATGATGGAGACACTAAAAATGTGCAGTGGAGGAACACCAGGTTTGAGAAGGTCTACTCAATTGCTTTCTCATGACACATGGCAACACAGCTAAAAGTATTCCTAATACTTTTGACATTTTATTTACAGCCGCTTTTACTTGTTGAGATATGCCTTCACAAGCACCCACCTGTAAGAGCTGTGTTTGAAAAGGAAATGAAAGGAGCATTTGCAAATTATGCTGTATTTTTGTAATTCCCCTAGGAACTCGACATTTCGGGCCTTATCTTGCACCCAGCGCAATTGACTTTGTACACTGATGCATGTGTCATTCCTATTTTGCACCCGCGCACAGCGCGCTTTTCCCTCCACAGAAGCACGTCGCTAAACTAGTGAATGAACTTGCACTCCCTGGGCGGTTCAGCGCAAAAAAGGAGGCGTGTTCCGGCGCAAACAATCCCTGGAGCTATTTTGCTGTTCCATTAAACAGTTGCGCCACTGACCAGAATAAACCTGGTCTAAAGTCAGTGGCGCGTTGCGCGTTGTTCATTATGCTATTTTAAGGGCGCATGCTTGACCATAATGTATAGCGTGCACAACGCGCATACACTTTGCTCATGTAATCTACACAGATGCAAGTTATTTTTGCAAATCATAAATTGTTACACTAAAAAAATATTAACACATGAGATGACGGAAATCATTGTGGTGTGCCACGAAGATGTGAAAAAATAAATCTAGCTCACAAATTATTCAGGCTAATTGTAGTAATTAAGGATCAGACCTGCTTGCCCAATAGTGGCAGGACATATATGGATATAAGGACATCTGACAAATTGGTTTGTCCGTCAAGAACCAGGAAAAAAAATTGACTGAAAAACTGAAAAAAACTGTTTAACCGACGCCTGTTTAACCGACGCTATTTTGGGTGGGTTTCTCCCATCCCCATACAACACAACTTCTCTGTCTTTCACTGCTCTTACAAGAACATCAGTCTCCTCGGCTGTGAACCGCTCTTGGCGTGCGCCTGGTAAATACGCCATAATAATAGCAATCCATAATGGAACTTGCGCAGCTGCTTTTAAAGGGAATGTTGGACGACGCTCTGATTTGTTTATTCACGTTACGCCCAAACCACACCTATGAATAATGAAGCTACTTCAGACCAACCCATTTTAGATTTGCGCCGGGCGCAAGAGCCATTTATCCCGCCGGGAAAATAACAACAGCGCCGAGACCCGCCCACAAAGTTACTTGCGCTTCGTGCTTTGACAAGAAGAAGGAGAAGTTTACTTTGAGAAGAAGGAGAGTTTTAGTAGTCAAGGACATTTGGGTGCCTCAAGCTGTCACATCCGTCTTTTCCCATGTATTGCAATAAAGTACGAAGACAAATGCAATAGCATGTCATAAAAGCAAGATGGCAACATAACTTACAACCGTAATTAAACTAAACTATACATGTTCTGTTTTCATGCCGCAGATGTTCTCTGGCTCATTTTACAACAGTTCCCACACAAGCGGTTTATAGATCCTCGTGACAGAACATGCTAATCAATGACTTGAAGATGAAACGACTCTACATTAGCTTCATAAATTCATCAGCTATCCCTTCAGAAGCATCCTGTCTCTATCCTGAGTCTCTCCATCATTGACTCCGGTTGGAACATAAAAGGCTGAACAGTTTCTGATATTTTCAACGGGAGCTATTGAAGCTCCACCTCTTCTAGAAAAGGGGGCGGGAGCCGAAGCTCATTTGCATTTAAAGGGACACACACAAAAGCGGCGTGTTTTTGCTCACCCTCAAAAAGTGACAATTTTAACAGGCTATAAAAATTATCTGTGGGGTATCTTGAGCTAACACTTCACATAAACACTCTGGGGACATCAGATACTTATTTTAAATCTTTTAAGATAAAAATGCTGGGTTAAAAACAACCCAGGTTGGGTTGAAAATGGACTAACCCACCAATTGGGTTGTTTTAACCCTGCGATTGGGTTGTTTTAACCCAGCAATTGGGTTCTCTTAAGGAGCGGTGAAATGGGATGACATCAAACCCAACTCTGGAGACATCAGATACTTATTTTAAATCTTTTAAGATAAAAATACTGGGTTAAAAACAACCCAGGTTGGGTTGAAAATGGACTAACCCACCAATTGGGTTGTTTTAACCCACCAATTGGGTTGTTTTAACCCAGCGATTGGGTTGTCTTATGGAGCGGTGGAATGGGACGACATCAAACCCAACTCTGCAGATATCAGATACTTATTTTAAATCTTTTAAGATAAAAATGCTGGGTTAAAACAACCCAATTGCTGGGTTAGTCCATTTTCAACCCAACTTGGGTTGTTTTTAACCCAGCGTTTTTTAGAGTGTAGATATTGTTAACACCTAACAATATGTACAGTGAAAAACCAGATAAAATAACTAAGTAAGAAAATCCTTTTTTTGTAGTAGTAGTAGTAGTAGTAGTAGTAGTATACTGACATTACATTAAAATGACTGCAGGATTTGACCTCTTTCTCCATATTCATCGTCCATTCAGTCACAGTTTAACCTGAAGTCTGGCCTCTGGACATCGGCAGTGTTGTTAGTATTCTGATGACCCTCGGGGCGACACCGTGACTGGTTACGGGGCCAAAGAGTCGCGTTCCCGGCGTCATGATCGAATTTCCTGCTCGTCTGTATAAAAAGACACGCTCGCCGTCTGCCTTATTATGTCATCTCTCAATCCGACAGGCTCTGCCAAGATGATGAAACACGGGTTTTTATATTCTGAGATGTGAAGCACTTTGAGCTGCATTATGTTTAACATTCACAATTGAACAGGCTTCATGTGTTAAAGTGAACAGAGAGTCTGAGACTGACCCATAATTGCATGAATATTGATATCAAAAAGACACTTTTTACCTTGTTGTTGCAAAATATCAGGAACAAACAACTAAAAAGCATGAAAACTGGGTGCTGTTTTCGGTCAGACGATGTGGCTCTGTGTTTGATTTGTTTATGTAATTTCTGGCAGGGAAAGTTTTTACACACATAAGCACATTCAGAACCAGAGCCACTCTAATTGTACCTCAGAGTGCTAATAAATACATGCATGAATAATGCAAACAGAACTGGCTGCCGCTCAAAAATCCCCAAATTACAGGATGAGAAAGCTCGTCCAGAAACAGAGAGATCAGATCTGTGGAAATAGAGTCAGTGCTTCAGGAGAATGATGAGGCCAAATGATATGGTGCTGAGAAGCATGTTTGGTCAAGAGGCCATGGATAAAGGCACTGTATCACAGAAATCGTGATTTATTTTATTTTATGGTTGTTTGAAATAAAATGAGATTGAGTTAATGTAACTGGAAAAGTCATTTCTGAATATAAAACATCAGAAAGGACTCATTCAGAAACCAGAGGGAATGTGTTTCTTCATTTGCAGACCTTTTGAGTCGATTTTTATTTAAATTTTTTATATTTAAAAAATATAAATTGTATTAAAAATTAATACAGAAAACTCTGGTCTGTATTGACTCTGGTCGGGCCAATCACATCGTGAGTCGGTGGGCGGGGCTTAACATAATGACGGCCGAGTTGCGTTTGTGTGCTTCTAGTAAACACAGAAACTGGCGAACGGCGGTCTTTCGAATCAGCTTTGACCGCGACTCTGGAAGACTTGGAGTTAAGCTTTTCTCTGAGAAAAGAACAAAGAGCGGCACTGAAGTCATTCTTAAGAAGGGAAGATGTGTTCGGAGATTTGCCGACCGGATACGGCGAATGTTTAATCTGTCAACGAGCTCTGCTTCACCTTTGTTGCCCTGGGCTGCGTTTCCCAAAACCATCGTAAGCCTAAGTTGATCGAAAAAACGATCGTACGAGTGATCTTAATATTAAGGTCTGTTTCCCAAAAGCATCGTAACTTAAGTAGGTCTTGAAAATGACCGTAGATCTACGAGTGCTCTGGAGTAATCGTAAAGCTCTGAGTGTATCGTAAGAAGAGAGAGTTATGAGGTCCCCTACAGGACAAGCGGCAGATTACACCTTTAACTTTATTCAAGTGCATTGTGATAATACTATAAGGGTTTTGTTGTTGTTGTTTTTTATGAGGGCAGGTAACAAAAAATACAAATACACATCTGAATTAAAAATATACTTCAAAAACTGGGATAAATAGAGATAAACTTATATGACTTGCTGACGTGCACGGAAACCAGCCATGTATTGGACATTCCTCTGCAGTGCCCTCTTCCTTTTTGTTAGGCTTGCAAACTCCTGCCATTTCTTGCAGACCTCTTTACCCGATCTTTTAACTAATAATTTAACTTTTTACTTTTAATTTGGTAGCAATGTCCTCCCAGATGTTTTGTTTCTCTTTGTTTGTACGATGCCCTTTCAATCTGTTGAAAATATCATCTTTTCCCGCTCCACCTCCTCTAGAAGGATATTGATTACGTCTTTTTCTGTTTTTTTCTTTTTTTTGTTCAGCCATTTTGTCATTGCCTCAGCCTGTAGGTAGTTGCTTATTTGCTTATAATATATATATAAAAGTTACTTATAATTATTAGGTGAACCGTTCAGAGGAATCGATTCCATATAAGGTTATATTTTCAGCACTTCGCATGTGGACAGCGACTCTTAAGTGGCACTTAGAGCACGTTCTCGCTCGTTCATGTTAAGTACATTTTTGGGAAACACACGTGGAATTGCTGCGAGTGATCATAACTTTGCTCGTAGAACGCGCTCTTTATAGCTAAGATACATCGTTATTGGGAAACTCGGCCCTGGTTGGTTGTAGCGCTATCCTATCGCGTGCAGAGGGAGTTTGAAAGACAACCGTTTATCCGCCCCTCGGATTGAGCTGTCAATGGTGAGTTTCCAGACCAAACATTTTCCTTCCCACAGACTTCCCACTGAGGTGCCTTGATACAGCACTCTGGGAACAGCCTATTCGTTCAGAAATGTCTTTCTGTGTCTTACCCTCTCGCTTGAGGGTGTCAATGATGGCCTTCTGGACAGTGGTGAGTTTCCAGACCAAACATCTTGATGTGGGTCTGGCTTGTCACGCTACTTGTCATGTTCACCGTCACAGCCCTAATATGCTTGAGTCAGCGCAGCTGCAGACAACAAAACATATCAGACCCCGTTTGAATTCTGCACCGAATGCTTTATTACAAAGCAATATGGAGGAGATTATAATGAGAAACGGTTTGAGATTAGGAGGAGATTGCGGCTTTAACAAGCTTAAATGCTGTAGTCCAGGGGCGGCGAACTCCAGTAGTCAGACTGCCATATAAACAAACGCTATTGGCTGTTTTAAAAAGCAGAATCATGTTAAAAGGCCCAACTTTACAGCAGAAAAAAACATGTTTACAGCCTGGGACAAACTGTGGTTTTGGTCTATACGGCAAATTTTGCCCTTCATGACAACTGTGAGAGGGTGGATTTTTGTATAACTCATTCGTTTACGTTATATAAAGCCTTAAAGTTCTGCATAATTAAGGGCGTGGCCACTTTGAGTGACAGGTTGAAAGCCGCATAGACATAATATACGTAGACGCCCCATAGACTTACGCTGCCTATTGGAGCAGACGTATCAGCGCGGCGCCATCTTGGATGGGTCCCCAATGCGCCGCCTCCCGCATTTATTTCTACTGAGGAAGATGTATTCTCAACTACAATGATCATAACTCCCCGAGGTTTTACCGGATTTTCACACGGTTTGGTTTGTTACAAACTGCAGAGATTTAGTTATGATACAGGACGCTGTCACACATTGAAAAATTCTGCTTTCATGTAGAAAGACTTTGTATTACGAGCTGCTTTAACTAAGACATATGGTAGACTATGACATATTAATAAATGTACAAATGAATGAATTTTATATTTTTTATATAGAAACCAGTTTGATTGTTCATTTGAATTTATTTCTCTCACACAGGCATATTGATAAATGTATAAATTTATGAATTTTATATTTTAATAAAGAAACAAGTTTGATTTTTCACTTAGATTTATTTCTCTCTCTCACACACACACACACACACACACACACACACACACACACACACACACACACACACACACACACACACACACACACACACACACACACACACACACTCACTCACCTTCTGTAACACATACAAGCTCCCATATATACTGTACCAGCTCTGAATTATTATTTTTGTAAAGGCCTAAAGTAAACGTTATAACTCCAGGTCATTCCAGCATCTTACATTACCCTGCCAGGCTTGCAACTGGGACTGGGGAGCTAAAATCCTTTAAAAAGAACTGTTTTGCACAGCTTCATGCGTATGCTTGCACTCTGTAACTCCAGGATAGTTAATTTTGCGATGTGTCGCAGCCTTACTTTGTGAAACAGACACCACAAATGACACAAGCATGAAATGATAATGATGTATTAATTGTAAAATAACCTATATTATTGTTCAATCTTACTTGTGAAATGTAATCCCATGCGATCTGGTATCAATATTGCGTTAATGCAACCGTAAGCTGCATAAAACACGGGCATAATTGCTCGCTCTCCATTGACTCTGAATGCTAGCGTTGAGTGGAGAGACCCAACCAATATGGCGGCGACGCTGGATCACGCTCCAGCACATCATGGGGCGTCTACGTATATGATGTCTATGGATAGCCGTGTCTGCTAGTCATCGCGTCACCTAAGCTCCGCCCACGTCCCGCCTCTTTGCCCATTTTCTATGGTCCTGCCCTTTGTCAGGGGAAATTACGTAAGCACATTGAATAATGCTGCGCGTTTGAAGGCATCAAAAACAGCCTGTTTAATTGTAAGGTGGAATCCTAAATTATGACACACAGGTAGTCTTGACTGTAACATTAAGTGGACTTCAGGGAGGAAATGATACAAATAGTCCATATAATCTCATTAAAACATGTTATTGAGGATACTTTGTGTGGTTTTAGATGTTTCGCGGCCCGTTTAGATGATCTGTTAACCTCTATCTATGCGCTCGTGTGGACTGGCACGCTGCCGTCACTGCAGGTCGAACTCATTAAGCGCTGCGGAAGAGGCTTGATCTGAAGTTCAGACGAGTCTTTGGTCTGTGTGTGCAATTTCAGCTGCACACACACAGACCACAAATAAACAAGCAGGGAGTGTTGTACCAAAAAAAAAAGATTTAATTAGCTTGTTAAGACGAGTTTGTAGCACCCCGATGCACTTCCACTTGCGTTTCCCTTCCATTCACTTTAGTCTTTGATGCATCGCACGTCTAGAAATGTTTGTGTTCTGGTGGTGTTTTCAGAGGCAAGTTTTATTTTAAGTGACGTGAAGGCCAAGGATCCATCCAAGTTAATGCACACAAGTAGGCTAGTGAGTAGTGAACACACACTGCAAACCGCGGACACACACACAGAGCAGTGACCCGTTTTTGTTCCCAGAACGTTTTCCTAAAAGGTAGGATAAAAATGCTTAGTGGTAATATTGTTCAAACACTAGGCCTTCTATACCCTTAAAGGTCCCATGGCATGAATTGTTTTATTATTTTATAATGTTTCCTGAGGTGTACTTATATTGTTAGTATGGTTTTTACATCAAAACATTTCATAATTTAGAAATAAAAGGCATTTTTTCTATCCTGATATTAGCCCTCTGGCTTGAATGCTCTGTTTCAAGGGGCGTGTCTGCTGTGAGTCTTCAGTGAAAACAACCTCTGCTGTGATTGGCTGACATCTGCATTTGAAATGAGATCACGTGCGGAGGGGGCGTGGCTTAGTCAGGCACATATGATAACAGTTAAACAATATAAAACGAGGAAGTGTGCTGTTTTCCTGAATACCATCACGACCAGAGGTGTAGTGGTAAAAAAAGAGGTGGGTAAACTATAAATTCTGGGTGACATCGTGGTCACGGTAAGGTGGGCCACTGCCATACCGGTGTATGCAGCCCGATCTCACGGCAATTCGTACTAATACGAGGTGGCTAATATGAGCACATATGAGAGAACACACTAGAACATATTCACATTAAACAAGCTGGCATCAAAGAATTTGACTGTTGTCTTAAAAAATTACTCAAGCCGACTAATCGATTATCAAAATAGTTATCGATTACAGTTTTTGCCAATTGCTAACGAGGCAGGTGCAGATTAACGACAGAAGGATGAATTTGGTGCCACATATTTTAATTTAAAGAAAACCCAGTTTCTGTAATTAACAGAAGAAAGACAATATAAGTTGGACTGTAGTTTCCACAAGTGTATAGCCTAATGGCTGCCGACATTAACAGACGATTTTGCTAAACTATAAAAACAATAAAACCAAACATTTTCTATTTGAACACAAAATACACTGCATCATTACAGCTTTTTTACAGGGTTTCGACATGCTCTCTACATTAATCCAGCTGCCTGTGATTAATTAATATCACAACAATGTCCAGAGTGCCTTTGTCCACTTGAAAAGTGATTGAAAAGTGTCACAAGCTGATTAAATGTACTACAAATGGATAATTATGTCATTTTGAAAATTTCTGGATATCCATTTTTGAATCTTGGTTGCGTGTCGTTCATGAATGATTCGTTCATTTTGAACAAATCTTTAATATGACTCGGGACTACCGAGTTGTCTCAGAGAGTGATTCGTTCATTTTGAACGAATCTTTATTATGACTCAGGACTGCTGAGTTGTCTCAGAGAGTGATTTGTTCATTTTGAACGAATCTTTAATATGACTCGGGACTACCGAGTTGTCTCAGAGAGTGATTCGTTCACTTTGTTTTGACTGCACGTGTGCATTACGCAACATATGGGTTCTGATTGTTCTGATTCTGAATCGACAGGTGAGATCTGAGTCTTTTGTTCTTCCTGTCAGTCCCATAGAGACGGGAAGAGAAAAGATTGGTTCATTTTGCTGAACGAGACTCTTCCCACTACTCTCACTGACAGTTGCAGCACGATATGAAAGACAACCAATGAAAATGAACAATATGAAACTAAAACGACACAAGGTTAATTTAAAATGGCTTAGGAACAAGTGGATAAACTCTATTTAGAGGTGGATAAACACAGTTTGGAGGTGGGAAAACGCTATTTCTGAATTTTGGGAGGTGCGTAAACGGCGTTTACATGCGTTTAGCCTCCACTACATCCCTGATCACGACTGATTTTATGACAGTTCCACAAAACAGTTAATTAACATCAAGTCTCTTACATTTTAGATGCAATATTGACTGTTTTTGTTCTTTCAGCGGCGAAAATAGTTCCAAACAAAGATCACGTCAGTGTGTTACTGAACGATTCAGTGTTTTACATGAATCGGTTTAAATGAATCGGTTAAATCAAAGATTCAATTACCTGTTCATTAAAAGTCCCATGGCATGGACTGTTTTATTATTTTATGTTTTCTGAGGTTTACTTATATTGTTAGTATGGTTTTTACATCAAAAAATGTCAAGAAATAAGAGGCATTTTTCTATCCTAATATTAGCCCTCTGGCTTGAATGCTCTGTTTCAAGGGGCGTGTCGGCTCTGATTGGCTGACATCTACATTTGAAATGAGATTGAGGCGGAGGGGGCGTGGCTTAGCCAGGCGCGAGCAGCAGCGCTGCCAGTCCAGAGAGAGACGGAGAGCTGGGGAAAGATGGCTGAGGAACTGTTATTGGACTGAGTTGTTGAGAGCGCGAGTTTATTTTGTTTGTATCGGAGAGCTCTGAATAAACACGAGTGAACTTTGCAACGTTATTTCTCACACAAAAGAAACACGATTTCAATCAGAAACAAGATTATTTTTCTCACACCACTGGCAGATCATTTTTCCTGTTTCAAGCAAAAACTCTTCATTTTGATTTAAATTTCAACAAACGAAAAAATATCTTATGTTATTTTACTGATCAAGTAAATGCATCTTGATTTAAGATTTGTTAGATATTTAGACTAGAAACAAGACAAAATGACTAAGTAAGAGGAGCATAATTGCAGTGTTTAGACATTATTCTGTTTTTTTGTTATAAGTCAGAAATGACAAGGACACCAATGACACCGCTTCACGCGATAGAAAGTCAATGGAGAGCGTTGACCACAAGAAGACCTCGTCCTCCACAGAAGACACGATGAGTTTTGAAAGTTTGAGCATCAAATAGCATTTTCCCATGATATGACCATTATATGGTTGTTTTTAAATGTATGACCTGCACTGCAAAAAATGCTTTTCTTACTTAGTATTTTTGTCTTGTTTTAAGTCCAAATATCTAAAAATTCCTACATTAAGAAACATTTACTAGACAAGCAAACATTTTTGTCTTGTTTTGGGGGGAAACCACTCAAAATTAAGAGAGTTTTTGCTTAAAATTAGCAAAATTATCTGCCAATGGGGTAAGCAAAATAATCTTAATTTAAACAGAAAACAAGATTATTTTACTCACCCTTATTGGCAGATTGTTTTGCTTATTTTACGCAAAAAATCCTTTTATTTTGAGTCATTTTTTCCCCAAAACAAGACAATAATTTTCTAGTAAATGTTTCTTAATGTGATTTTTTAAAATATTTTGACTAGAAACAAGACAAAAAAAATCTTTTTTTTCAGTGTCTTATGACCTCATGCTCTACTACAGCATCATGTGGTGTGATCTTCACACTGTAAGTACGAGTGATACAACGCTTTGCGAACCTTTTTAAATTAACCTGAAGAAAACCTCTACAGAATTGTGGTCAAATGTTTCCAGATTATTGGTTGATTTCTCAAATATTACATGGCTGTATTTTTAGTGCTAACAGTCAAAAATAAAAATAAATATTTAAAGAAATATTGAAATATTTTTTGGTGATATCATGTTTTTTGTTCTTACTGAGAACCATCTTTAAAAGAGTAAGCTACTTTTTTAATTTGCAGGGTATAAGCTGGACTAACATTAATAGCATAATACTCACTACTCTTGAGTACTTTTAAAAGGGCTACTTTTTACTCCTACTTTGAGTAGTATTTAGGACAGGTACTTTTACTCTACTTAAATTACATTTTTTGACAAGTAACAGTTCTTCTACTTGAGTATGCTTTTTCAGTCCTCTTTCCACCACTGCCTATCTCACACCGGACGCACTCATACGCGCGAGCTCAGTTTTGAATCGACTTCACAGAAGAACTGGACGATGGGTGTATCTTGTAGCACAGGGTGAAATAAGTATGTCTATACATGGACGATTTGAGGGAAATATAATATAAATGTATTAAATTGTGCACCTCGTTGCATGTCCGTTTTTATTTCGGCTCCCATGTTAACGGGTGAGTTTGCACACCGTTCCAGTTTTAAGTTCAGCTCAGCTCAGCCTTTTGAAATGTTATTTGAGGTTATTTACGCTTTTCTGGATTTAAAGGAACAGTTTAAATAAAGAGAGAAAATGTTTTGTGCACTTTTTTTCATTTTTCCAACACTGGTGTCACTTTATTTTTACCTGTTTGTGCTTCTGGAAAATATTGCTAATGATTTTTTACCAGTGCAATTTGAAGCACGGAGAGAGCAGAGCTGAAGATAGCCTACATTTAGTTAGGTAGAGACTATACATGTGAATGAACATACAATTATGTCATGAGATTTCTGTTTTGTTTTTTAACCAGGAAGGGTTTGCGTTCATTGATTGTTACTGTTTATCTCAGTTCAGCAGAAAAAGCACTTTAGTTGCTAGTAATGTTGAAATTAATGTATTTTCAGCGCAGATTTAGAGATGAAGGCATTTTTTCATTCATCATTTTTTGTCAGACATGGCTACTGGTTGAATTAGATATTTTGTACCAACGCAACTTAAACAGAACAACCTCAAAATGAGATACATTTAGTAAAGGATTGCCTATTGCTTTAACAATATGAAAAGACATTTTTATCTATGAGAACATACTATATTTTGTTCAATAAAGACACTTTTTTTAATCTACACTAATTTCTTTACTCTGGCAAAAAGACATGAATTCATGTTTTTATAGGTATATAATTGTCCGGACCTCGGCCAGTGAGGAAGGTTAATTTACTGGACCCCAAGCAATTTTAGTTGAAGACCCCTGGTTTAGACTGAACCTCTTCTGCTTCTGCTGCAGGAGATGAGAACACATCTTTACAATTTACTGGCTCTTAAAAGAGTCTGCGTTTGTGATATATGTCCTTATTTCATGCGAAGTGCTCGCTCGCTCTGTGTGGATGTGTTTAAATCTGCTGTAAGTTTGTGTTTTTGTCCCCTATCACACATGCGCACTTCAATAAGCCGACAGAAAGCAGGTTAATGCGTTTACATGCAGCGCGAAATCAGGCTAAGAGGCAAAAAAACGACCTGTCCCGACCGGTTTAAGCTTACGCCGTTTATGAGCTTACTCCGATAACAGAAAACGGGTTACCGCGTTTACATGAC
The DNA here is from genome assembly GCF_024679245.1 of Pseudorasbora parva. Taxonomy (NCBI): domain Eukaryota; kingdom Metazoa; phylum Chordata; class Actinopteri; order Cypriniformes; family Gobionidae; genus Pseudorasbora; species Pseudorasbora parva. The sequence continues at coordinate 11,208,078 of NC_090173.1, read as the reverse complement.
CATGATCATTGTCGGCTTATTATGAATAATCGGCTTAAGAACGTGCATGTAATAAATAGTAACCCGGCTGATGCTAACTAACATCTAGCGTCCCGTTCTTAGCGTATCTCTTCTGTCAGCACTGGCTTCACATGTGCTATTTTCAGCCATTAGGATAATCAGATGGAAATCCGCCTCCTACTCTCAAACACACACATTTTCAGCACTCATCCACCCGGTTAATATTCAGCTTTTAAAGGCTGTCATTCGGCACATTAACTGGCTGCTGCCTGTGTAAATGTCAGCGCTCAGAGCGATGTTTTTATCGTTTATTCAGCTGTGGTGATCAAGTGGAGACCAACAGAGATACTTTAACCCTGTGAGTTCTCCAGCGCTTGCTTCGGAGATGTTTCGCCAGAAAAACGAGCCCGGTAATCACACGTGACTCAACATCTCTAAACCAAAAGCCCCACTCAAAAACACATTTATTTAGGCCCTTATACACTGTAAAAAAATGTCTCCAAGTGAAAATTTTCTACTGACGGATCACATCTACATTTTTCAGTTGGCCAAATTTAATTTCTGTGAATTGGATGCAATTTATTTCACATAAATTCAATATGGCCAAATGAAAAATTTTGATATGATCAGTCACTAGAAAAGTTTCAATTGGAGATTTTTTTTGTGTATGACACATTTAAATTCTGTCCACTTTACTTAAACATATCTACAGTGTAATTGTTTTTGTTGGTTTAACTTAAAAAAGTAAGTAACCTGGTTGCCTTACAATTTTGAGTTTATTGAAATTAAAAATTTGAGTTGATACAATGAAGGAAATTTGTTTAATAAATAGAAACTCAAAATATTATTGTATCTGAACCATATAAAAAATTGATAAATCTTGAAAATAGCACAATATGGCTGCGTCATCACAAATAAAACACAATTACCCAATATGCTTACAAAATCTTTTAATAATATTTGAATAAAGGTTGTCAAATCTCAAAAATGTTCATTGTATTAACTCAAAAATTTTATTTCAATGAACTCTATTTTTTGCTTTGCAAGGGACTGCGTTAGGAGAGTAAATTTACGGATTAAAGTGTTATTTTATGCGTTTTTCAGTAAAGGGAAATATGTTATTAGTTTATGTTAGTGTTTAATGTTCAGTTATGTTGGGCACGGCTCTAAATAAATTTGAGTTTGTCCAATGAGTTATTTTTACATTTTATAAAAAAGAAATATGCTTGTTGTTTTTTACACTGTTAGCCCAGATTTCATATTTAATTAAACAGTTTAATTGCAACACACTTAATTTTTTCAAGACTTAGAGCAATACTTTAAAAATGTCAGTAAATTCTACTACTTCAGTACACGTAGTTGAATGTGTGAATAACTTTAAGTGTAATGGATTACATTAAAAAAGTTTAGACTGACCACACCCACCTGGTAGCTGCTGCAAAGTTTTAGACGACGCCACTTTAATGTGGCAGCTGCTGCATGTGGTTTCGTAAAGTTGATGGTGAGTTGTTAAAATATAATTGTTTTAATCCAGTTTTTTGTTTTATCTTTTCGCTGAGATGCTGTTTTGAGTAAAGACACTGTTTTAAGTAACATTTCTGTTTGAACACACGACAGGCGTATTCATGGCATTTGCTGTGCGTCTGTCTTTTCCCCATTCTTCTGATTCATTGTGTGAGTAATGAAAAACATCTTTCTGTTAACAATTTAAGGAATTTCGCTGGCCAACTTGTAACTGTTAGATTATCACTCCCGCGCAGTGAACACTATTCCACTTAAATTACGTTATCTGTATGGCGCTTTCCACGGGATTCTATGGTCCATTGTTCCCTTTTATTGCCGAGGAGCTATTTTTGAGCACTGAAAAAAATCGTTAAACAGGTTGTAGTATTTGCTAATCATTTTCACGCGCTTGGGCATGTTCCGACACGCATGGTTTAACCCTTGCGAGTTCAACACGCACCGCGCAATGCCTTAACTCCCGTGATGAGAGATTTCGCAGCCCGTTTTCGTCTGTGCATTTTCTCCTATTTCACCGAGGGACTACTTGCGAGCGAAGAAAACATGCTTTATTAAAGACCATGGGATTTCCAATATCATTTAGTTGCTTTTGCCACTGTCTTGCAGCAGTCTGTTTAATCCCTTGTGTTTCCAGTGGAGCTTGAAGTTCAACAGGACGACCAGTTTAATAAATCTGGTGAGTGAATTAAACTTTAAAAGCCACGCTTTATTTTGATAGTCATTGTATTAAATAAAAGTTGAATGAATGTTTAGATGCAAACACAAATGAACGCTCTCTAACAATGCATGTGTTTATTGTGTTTCAGGTGGCAGGAAGACATGCACTGGAAGTGTAAGTATTGTTCTTTTAACTGTGAAAAAAGATCACAGTTATTTAAACATTACAGACTGAAACATGGTAGTTATGCTAGAAATGAGCAGTATGCAGGATTTTTTTTAAAGCTAGAATTAACTACACAAATAGTTAATGACAATGGGTATTTATGGCCATTTGGGGGTTTTCAGCACTGAGACAAACATCATGTTTCACTAACCATGCCTTAATATAGTTTGCCATGTTTTATATTTTAGGTTTATTACGAGTTCAGCCGAGTAGTGGGGAGAAATCTCAGAGAGAGCTTCTTTGATGCTCTTGACCATTACTCTGCAAATCTAATGGACATCTCAAGAAGAAGAAAGGCCTTGCTGGTCAGCTTTTGGCGGAGCTTTTACGTCAGACAAGGGTGGGTTTATTTGTCTACATCAGTCTACCTTATTCCTCCTGATTTTTGTCATCCCTTCTTTGTATTCTTAACTGTCTGTCCTCTTTTTTCACTTTCTTTCCCTGTCTTGTTGTTCTTACTTTTTGATGATCTCCCTTTACTCTCCTCTCTCCTTTTGTTTGTCATCTCTTGTCCTGTTCTTTATTTCTCAAAACTCTTGAAAAAGTAATTAAAGTGGCATGTGCGTATTCCAACCAAACTGCTGTACAATATCTGCAATATCTTCCAGACCAACAGATGTTAGGTCCCTTTGCCTTCGTGGACTGCCTGTCATTTTGGGTGATGATCCTTCAACCTTCTTTAAGACCTGCTCCGTAAGTTGTAAAACGTTTGTTTGTAAATTTTGCAGGTAAATTTTAATCCATTAAAGGGTTAGTTCACTCAAAAATGAAAATTATGTCATTAATTACTCACCCTCATGTCGTTCGACACCCGTAACACCTTCGTTCATCTTCGGACCACAAATGAAGATATTTTTGTTAAAAGCTGATGGCTGAGAAAGGCTTCAGATAGACCTCGGTTGGTATTAAGTACATTCACTCTAACAAGAACCATAAAAAGCACTAAACACATCGGTACAAAGTGCATCTCTCAACAGTGGCTGTTATAATAGTTTTTTGCGTACAAAAATAAAAACTTTATCCACCAAGTTATGTGAACTCAACGCATGTGCGAAAATATGATGCAGATCCGCCATTCGGATACATGACACCAGAAGCGAGGAGGAGCGCTGCTATCTGTGAGTTCACGTCCGAGACCTACACGGAAGACAATAACTTGGAGGATAAAGTTTTATTTCGTTTTTTTTTTTTTTTTGTGCACAAAAACTATTCTCGTTGCTTCGTAAAATGATTGTACAGCCACTGTAGTGAGATGGACTTTGTATCGGCGTCTTTAGTGCCTTTATGGGTCTTGTGAGTGTAAATGTACTGAATGCCAATGAAGGCCTATCTGAAGCCTTTCTCAGCATCAGCTTTCAACAAAAATATCTTCACTTGTGTTACGGGTGTCGAATGACATGAGGGTGAGTAATTAATGACAAATTTCATTTTTGGGGGAACTAACCCTTTAATGAAGATTTGTCTGCTACTAACTTCTTTTTCACTGGAGTCCCATGAATTATTTTAATGATTAAAGTAATTAATGACATTTTAAATTAAATTCATTTTTTGGTAAACCAACTTGTATGTATAAAAAAAACTTGCCCAATATATTTTGATTTTGAAGGACAGTGCTATCATAATTTATACATGGCCAGGTTGCAAAACTGCCATGAATGTGGCATGACATCAAAGGAGAACATTTGTCCTGTTTAGTGCATGACTTTATGACTGGTATTGATTGCTTTTGTTTACTTCTGTGGAGATTACACATGCTTGATTTTATAGTTGGAAATAGGTTTTAGTCGTCAACATATTATTTAACTGCAATGATCTTGTTTCTTTCTTTGTTAGGATGTTACTGATGAGGACTCGTACCACCAAATTCCCGTAGGAATCCCAGGGTGTCCGCGGGGTTTTAAAAAGTATTAAAAAGTGATAAATCAAAATTGTCAAATTTAAGGCCATTAAAAGTGTTAAATTTGGTCTCATAGGTATTATTTTTTTCCAAATTAGGTATTATTTTTTCAGACTATCAGGTGTCCTATTCTGATTGAAATTGTATCTGCGTTCGCGTTAGTTCGTTTAAACATGGGCATTAGCATATCTGGGCACATAATCAAAGATCTTTCGTCTCCGTCTCAACGTATGTTTGATGCTGACGTCATATTCAGCGGTCGTTCGGCATCCTCTCAGAGCACTGCGCTCAACAGAAGGGGCTGGCTTACGTTTTATTTTAGACTTGCTTCAAGGCATATCTTCAACGACTGTCCTCATAAGAGCAATCTTAAACGATGTATATATATATAGTCTAAAATGAACAAAGAGTTGTGAGAGAATGAGGCGCGATCCATAGACAGTATAAACAGTGAGATCCGCGTGTCTGTCTGCTCTTAAAGGGACAGCAGCCAATAAAGCTTCCTGTCAGTAAAGTTAAAGAACAAAGGGAACAGAGAAAATGACTCGCTGGGCTTGACTAAATAACTTTTGTAGCTTTAATAAGGATTAACTATTTAATTTATAGTTTATGCAGTGCAGACTGCATATAACTTTGATAACTGTATTCAATTTCTGTATATTTCCTAACTGTTCAGACAGGAAGGGCAGGAGTAAACATGACATTTATTATGGGTTTATGTTAGCATTGTTTTAAGTTTACTTAAATTAAAAACTGTTATATTTTTGAAGCCTAATAATGAATGTAAAAAAAAAAAAATCAGTAACTGTATTGATATCAGTAATACTGGCCTTCATTCATAAAAAGATGCCATTTAAACAAGTATTTAAAATAATACTTTTTAAGTCTTTATGTTGTTTCTACATTAATTTGATTAACTGTGAAATTATGATATTAAAAATGTATTAAAAACGTACAAAAACTTTTTTTATTGCGATTAATCACAGAAAAAATGTGTGATTAATCTAATTAAAAGTTTTTAATCGATTGACAGCACTAGTTTTTAGTATTTTGTTTAACTCAACTTAATTAACAACTTATCGCAGTTATAGAAATGTAATATTTGGCTCAGGTTTTGTTGTTGGGAAAAAAACACTAAATAATTTAATTGCTGAATTACCAATTATTAATTGAAATCAAATGTGTATGCAGTAATGCTTCTCCTTAACCAACCTTTGTGAATGTTGAGATCTATTTTACTGTGTCTGAATGATAACTTATAACAGATTTCCTCCTTGTGTCGATTCTAAATCTATTCTTTTTTGTATGTTATATCTCAAAATCTGTGTAAATAATAGAAAGGTCGCTGATTAACACTTCACAATTCAGTGTCGTGATGGTTTTAAAAAAATATTTTAAAGGTAGTAAAAAAGGTATTAAAAAGTAGTAAATTTAACTTAAGGATTGCTGTATATACCCTGAATCCTATGTGTTGATGCAGAAAGTCCACAGGTGAACCCTTCCCAAGTGTGCATCATCTTGGAAGGGAATTCGGTTATGAAACCAGACAACCTGCCTCAGGCCTTCTGTCTTCTTTTTGGACTCATTTATGGCCTTCACTTGGACTATCCAAAGTGTATGAAAAACACTTTCCATTTCATCCAGCAGGTATTTTTTAACCTTGGAAAGGTGGACTTGGCACCAAAAATTAAATCCTTAAAAAATCAGCTTACAGCTACAGTGTAAAATGGTGTCCTACACAAGATGTTTTTTTTTCTTCTGTGTTCTGTAAAAAAAAAAAATTCAATTGTTTTTTGTTTTTTTACAATTAGAATTGTTTGTAGAATTAAAGCAGCTTAACATGACAACCAAAATTATTGATATACTGCATGCCACAGCACTTACAGAACTGGCGCACTAGTTATTCAGTGAAATCATATAAGCAACTTTTCATTTACTTTGAAATTGAATTTTTATTTTAATCCGTAGATCCATCGTTCTGCCTCTATTGCTGAGAACTCTGTTGTGTTGCAATTTCAGAATAGTCTAAGCACACATTTCCTCACTGATAGATCAGCAGACCATATCTGCAGGAAGTTAAATAATTGTACAGATTCCCCAAAGAAGGGTAAAAAAAAGATATTTTTTCTGAGAGTGATGGCAAGAACAAAACAAAGCTGCACAATGTCAATTTTCTGAACTGAGGTGTGAAAGATAAACAGGTTGATTTTATATTTGTACAGTATGTTCATTTGCTTAAAGTATTAGTTCACCCCAAAATGTAAATTTCCTGATAATTTACTCCCAATGCCATCCAAGATGTTCATGTCTTTCTTTCTTAAATGGAAAAGAAAAGTTTTTTTTTTTTGAGGAAAACATTTTAGGCGTTTTCTCCCAACAATGGACTTCAATTGCAACCAATAGTTGAACATCCACATCAATGCAGTTCCAAAGGGCTCTAAAGTGCTTAAAATGGTACCGTGCGATCCCAGCTGAGGAATAGGGTCTTATCTAGCGAAGCGATTTCTCATTTTCTTAAAATAAAATAAATCTATTGTAGCGACTCAGGCGAATCAAACACACAATCGCCAGTTACATTTAACAAATATGTTTTGAAAGTTGTGCTCACTAGCATACCTTCCCCCAACACAACAGAGAAGGATTCTTCAGTCACCCTGGAAACCATCTGATAAGGTGTTTTATGGCCCCCAAAAGAATTCGGCCACATGAAGTCTTATACACAAAGAGTTTAAGACACAGAGCTTTTGCCTCAAATTATAGACAAACCATCTATAAATGAACATGCACCCCAGGACATTATATGTAAACACATAACTGTCTTGTAAAATGTTTATTCTGTATGGTATTTTGCATCTTTTTATCTTTGTCTTAACAAAGTACTAGTTCAGATAACCTCATATATGTCATGTCTCCTATCAAATTAATGCTCACTTCACGACTTACACTTCCATGTATATCACTTATTCAGAAAATGCAGTGTGTGTTTGTTGCATTAATTATAGTATGAAGACTCAGAGACCCACTGAGTCGAACGTTCAAACAAAGAGCTATAAATTCTGCTGAGGAATTTCCCGCCGGGAAATCCCAACACTCTCATTGGTTAAGTCTAACCCTGGAGGGTGGGACTATTTCCAGACCTTAAAAAGACCAGTGAAGACTAGGGATGGGACGAAATATCGTTTGACAAAATATCGCGATACAAAACGTGACGAAACGCATCGAGGTCGAAAAAAATGTATCGCGAAATAAAGATAGATGGCACTGCTGCATGATTTGCGTAGAATGAGGGTGGGGTGCAGCAGCAAACATTAATAGGGAAAGAAAAGGGTTGACATTAGCATTAATATTCTAAACCAAAAATGCAGTTATTGCCTACATAAACTACCATATTTTCTGTTTAACTTTTATTAGACTCCAGAAAGAAAAGTGTGTTTTTTCATTGAGCACATTCTCTGCAGTCTGAGCGCGATGCACTGCAGCTCACTCTCGCTCATGTCTGAGGTAAATCATTAACACCATCACCGCTTACCGTACAACTGTTTTATTGAACTAAATACATTACAATCGGCTAAAACGAATGCACAGGTTACTTTCCTGAACAAGCGCGCTCCCGAGTCTGTGTTCTTCACACTGTCCACGTGAATCGCGGCCCAGTTCGGCGCGCACGTGCAAAATACCGGCAGTTAGTTCAACAGGATATGCGGGTCTCTTAAAGGGGCCGCACTATATTCCTACTCGTGTAATATGGACCTCCTCCAGGTATGGTGTGGTTCTGGTTCGCTCACTGGTACACATTAACAATTTTTCATACGAACTTTGCCCTGTTCTGAATTAAACTGCCAGTGTAAAAACTCCCTTTATATTCTTAAAATGAAAGAAATCACTAACAGTTACTTACTCATTATTTTTAAGTTTAGGCTTAAGAGAACAATTTCTTAGATAAACATATCTATGACCTTTGATATGTCTAGTCTTCATACTGTATTGATTATTATTGAATAAGTATGGTTTCACTAATAATAAATGTACATTTGCATAAAGCATGCATATTTGTCCATACCTATGTTGATTAGAGTATTAAAAACTTAATTTAAACTTAATTTAAGATACATTTACAATTGCTAAAAAGGTGCGATTTAAAATCGAGTTAACTCATGACAATCATGCAGTTAATCGCGATTCAATATTTTAATCGATTGACAGCCCTACAGTGCCCTCCACAATTATTGGCGCCCCTGTTTAAGATGTGGTCGCTGACTTCTAAAAATTCTTCTTTTTTTTTAAACAATATAGAACCAAAATGCAAAAAAAGAGAAAAATCCTACCTTTCGTTTAAGTACATTACTTTGGTGGTAAAAAAAAAAACACAGATTTGAAAAAAATAAACATAAAATTTGATATCGTATCGTGACGTATCGTATCGTAACCCTGGCATATCGAGGTGCATCGTATCGTGAGTTTAAGTGTATCGTCCCATCCCTAGTGAAGACAGGCCTCGCTTCTCCTCTTCTCTTACTCCGCTCTCTTCACTTCTCCTCTCTCTCCCTGTGGGAGCCAACACCCACCCCTGCATTGGTGGCATTAAGCCATGCCACCAATGCAGGCCCTGCAAGCAGGCCTCAGCCCTTCCAAAAATCTCTTCTACAATCCGATCTTCAAGAACACGAAGCATCGCTAAAGCAAACAGCCGCTTCCCTCCCAACCTCGGAAAGGACCGCCGGACACGCAGGAACATACGCACACAAGCGAGAAGCCAAAACGAAACCAAAAAGAATGCAAGTATTCGTATTCTTACTGCTGTAAAGAGGGTGTGTTATTCTCCCGTTGGGATAAATTAACTCCGTGAAGGTCGTATTTGGGGAACTGAAGGAAAGCCGTTTCTTACCCTCCACTTATCCTCCACTCTCTTTGTCTCTCTCTCTCCCTCTCTCTTTGTCTCTCTCTCATCTCTCTCTGTTATCTCTCTCTAACTTCAGTCTATTCATTATTCTCTTTTATGTATTCTTTCGTTAATATCTATACTTCTACTCTCGTGATGCATATTTAGTATGTACTTTCTGTGTGAATTGTAGTGTTATTATTTTTAGTCTGTGTTTATTAAACCTTCAAAAGACATTTAGTGAGTTGAATCTGTTGTTCTCCCACATACACAAAGTCAATGAAACTTGCGATCTAAACGTTACCTAACTGCTTATGCTACTATGTTAGTAAAGTAAACTGTATGACCATTTGAAATATTGAACTTATCCTGATCAGTAAAGTTAATGTTTCTTATGCGCTCGTAAAGCAGTAATCCCTTATTGAGAATTGATTTGAAAAGTCTATAACTAATTTGCAGGACAAACTTAGTAGGATAATTTCAAGCAATTTCATAAAGGGTTACTTGTATTTAATTAAACAATTTTCCCTATCGGAAAATTTTAATACGTAATGAACAACTGGCAAATCATATTCATAAATTCATGAATATTGAATATTAAATCCCTTTTGAGTTAATTATTCCCCGAGACATTAAACTCATGAGTCGTTGTTGTTACACTATATACTTTTGAACCACAATTGATCGTCTTATGCTGGTCTATGATGTTTCAGGCATGACATAATCAGGTTGAAAAGGTCACACCAAACTTGGGCGGAAGTACCGCCGCATTGTTTACAAAGTGTGGAGGGATCATTCAAATTGTATTGTATGTTGACTCACATATTTATTATTGTTTTACCGTTTTTGTTAAAAGCGTTTCTATTAGTCTTAGAGCATTTGATTTGTAAACAATGGAGTGGTACTTCTGACCACTTTCGGTGTGACCTTTCAACGTGATTGTCATGCCTGGCTCATCACAGACTAGCACAAGATTATCAATTGTGGTTAAAAAATATATCGATTTTTATTTTAGAAAATTACCAATAATTTCGCTAGATAAGACCCTATTCCACAGCTGGGATCGCACCATACCATTCGAATCACTTCAGAGCCCTTTGAAACTGCAGTGATGTAGACGTTCAATATCCAATATCCAAAAATCCTTAAATGTTTTACTAAAAAAATATATATATATATATTTTTTAATTTATTTTCCTCTGAAGAAAGAAAGACATGAACATCTTGGACGGCATTAGGGTGAGTAAATTATCAGGAAATTTTAATTTTGGGGTGAACTATTTATTTATGTGCAAATGTTAAAACAAGCTTTCATGTTCTCGGGGAATTGCACAAAACTACTTGTTAGATGCACACTCTTTATGAGAGAGAAAAATTGGAATCTCTAAAACTTGAGGGCAAAATTGTTTTAAACTTGTTTTAAAGTCTTCACTGTATTTTTGCAGTTTGAAAAGTTTTAAATAAAAAATAAGAGAGAAGTCTTTTGTTGTCTGATTGCTTTTGTATATAATGTAATGCAATTAAAAAGATGAGTAGAGTAATTAAACAGGTATTAGGCTACTTAAAATTAAAGTATTTAGTCTATTCAACTTGAAATAATTATTAGAACAGCTAATATCATTAAGTACATTTAACTCAAGTTTATCAAGTAAACATTACTTAAATTTTTTAGGGCAACCAGTTTCCTCAGTTTTTTTAAGTAAACTCAACTTATCCGGGTTTAGAGTGTAGAAGTTTTAAAGGTAAATTAAATTGATAAATGTGTTCACCTTACATAATAAACTTTTATAAATTTAACATAACATTATTAAAGGTGCACTATGCAACTTTTCGTCCACTGGAGGGCGCCTATTCTAAACAAAGCAAAGGTGTATTTTTTTTTTTTTGTCATTTAGTTTATGTTTATGTTTGTAGTATGTTTAAAGGTGCACTATGCAGCTTTCCGTCCACTGGAGGGCGCCTATTCTAAACAAATGCGTAGTTTGATGACGCCAAGTGTGAGCGCAGGATCTTGGGACATGTGGTCTTCACCTCACAGCCGGTGGAAAATAGGACTCGGGCAGAAATCATGTTGATGGATGTGGTTATTAACGTTACTGTAGTGAAGCAGAGCAGGAGCGAGTGTTGAGGAGCTGAGCACGGCCGCTGGAGCGATTGATACACAAACACACCGAACACCGGGACTTTTATTATGACGGGACGGGACACAGTCGCCGGGCGCTCGCACTTCCGGCCTTGATGATTATAAGGTAAAGCAGCTCTGTTTATCATATCAGATACATTTAAGTGTGTTTAAAATGATGTTATGACGTTACTCTGTGCGTTCGCTCGGCGCTGCTGTGACATGTTCACACTGCTGAGAGTAAAGCGCTTCTGCCAGGCCCGGATTGGCTAATCGGGAGCACCGGGAAAATTCCCGGTGGGCCGGTCTGTTTTTTTGGCCGCGAGGGCCGTTGTTGTCATGGCATTGGGTTTAAATATGATTAAATGTCCTAGGCTGCCTGCACTCACAGCAGCCCCCCTTTTTTATTTTACCACAACTATTTTTATTTATTATTTTACCGCAGTCCCACTGTTTTTATTTATTATTTTACCGCAGTCCCACTGTTTTTATTTATTATTTTACCGCAGTCCCACTCTTTTTATTTATTATTTTACCGCAGCCCCACTTATTTTCTCGCAGAGCCCAGCCTGCAGGTTAATGATGACGTGATTATCTTTTGACTCCCTGGCCCCGCCCCCGATACGGCGCCTTGCAACTTGCTCAACTGTCAAAATAAAACTGTCAAAATAAAAAAAAAAGTCAGATAACAATGGATCGGAAGCGCAAAGGCGGAGCTGAAAAGGCCAGAATAAAAAAGAAGAAGGCTTTAGAAACTGACGCGACCAAATGTTCAAAGCTGAGCACATTTTTCCTCAGAAAAAATAATGAAGACGACGAGGCCGGTAAGCTATAACGTGTTACGGTAGTTAGGACGGAGCAGTGAAACATGCTATCGACCGTGCAAAACAACGTTGTCTGCAAACCACATTCATGTATCAAACTTTTTCTTGTAGCTCTTCAGCAGCAGCCGCCTCCTCTAGTCCGTTTTGCTGCTAATACTGAAGAGCAAGGCCGAGTAACGATACCAAGCTCCAGTCATGAGCCCAACACACCAGAATGGGCAGGTAGGATTGTCATTCAGAAGAACTAATAGTAATGAAGAGCCCTGTTCAATGAAAAATGCCCTAAGATAATTAATGATACCTGATGATTCAGCAATACATTATTGAAACTGACTTGACTTGATTTTAAAGCATTGTAAAAAGGGGATATTTGTGGTGAGAAATAAATGCAACAAATTTCATTTAGTGTCAGAAAGTGAGCCAGGACCCAGTTGTGAAGAGACTAATGCTCCTACTGTGAAAGACACAGGTAAACTGCTAGTGTACCATAGTGTGTGAATAAGCAAACATTATCACTGAAAAAATGTTTTTCTTACTTAGTATCTTACTTGTTTCCGGTTCAAACATCTAAATATTCTTAATTCAAGATACATTTACTAAACAAGTGAAATGGCATAAGAAATTGTCTTGTTTTCTGAAGAATAAAAAACACCCTAAAAAATAAGTGATTTTTTTGTTGTTGTTGTTGTTGCTTAAAACAAGCTAAGTCTAAAACAATTATTTTTCTTGTCATATTAGCAGATAATATTCTTGTTTTAAGCAACAACAAAAAAATCACTTAATTTTGAGGTGTTTTTTTCATACTACCCGTATATAAGACGAGGTTTTGTGTCCTAAAAATAAAATGATTCCGTGTTTGAATGAATCGGTTGAATCAAAGATTATACAACATGTTCGTAAACGACCTCAATCTTGAATGAATCAGCCGTTTGAATGAATCCTTTGAATGAATGACTCAATGACTCACTCATTAAGACTCACCTGCTGCCACCTACTGGTGGTTTAGTTTCATGTTTAAACATTTTCTCAAATGTCTTATTTATCCCAAAATACAAATCTCATAACATTATTTAATGCAGTTGTATTTTTCCTGTTTAAATTATTTAATTTGATTAGTAACAGCCCTATAGTGTCTTATTTTAATTGAATGTATAGATCAAGAATATAAAATAAGATTAGGGGTAAATATGCCCTTTAAAAAAGGTAAACATATCACAAATATGCAGATTGCAATATGCCAAAGCTGATTGAACACTGGTGAGAATATTGATACAGAATAAATTATATTTACAACACAATAAAATACTGTCACAGTTACAACAACTTTCTATGCCCAAGTGTTACTAGTAACCGATTATGTTTTAATCAAATGATAGTGAATATACAAAGCCCACGATTGAAAGGGAATAGGATAAAAGTAATATAAATTAAGCCTACATATTTTGCCATTTGTAATTTTTTAATTTTTAATTTGCTTTGCTTTGATTTAATTCAATTTAATTTGAACATGCTTTCCATGTCAAATATGTTAAAGATTACAAAATGCTTTTATTGTGATTAAATACAGGTGTACTCGAGTTTAGGGATACAGAAGGAAGCGTGAAAGGGAGAGCAGAGTCGACTCAGGGACAGATAGCAGAGTCAACAACTCAGCAGCAGAACCCAGAAACACAAGCTAGGAACAAGGCAGATAAAGATGATTCTGTTGATAGTTTTGATTACTTTGCCCGACCTCAGTCACAAGATATACATACATTTTTTTCTTATCATCCCCAACAAATCCCAAATGTTCCTATACCAAAGGTTTTCAATAGCAAAGATGGAACAAACCGCAAGTGGCTAACTTACTGTGAAAAAAACCAATCTCTGTACTGTTCAGTTTGTTTGGCATTTGCACCTTTGGTAAGTGATGGCCCTTTCATGAAGGGAGGCATGAAAGACTGGAAACACATTCACCAAAGGATAGTGGAACATGAAAAAAGTAAGACACACAGAGATAGTGCAGATGCTTACTTTCTGAAAATACAAAAAGCAGATGTGAAAAGCCTGTTGACTGGCAACCAAATGTCATTACGTGCTGAGCAAGTGAAAAAGAAACGGCAGGTGATGGAGCGTATAGTGGATGTTGTTAAAGTCATAGGCAAATGTGGCCTTAGCTACAGGGGAGATGAAGAGGGAGCCTTTAGCTTAGAAAACATGGCTGTTAATCATGGTAACGTCCTAGAGTTGATTCTACTCTTGAGTAGATATGACATTTGCCTCCAACAGCATGTTAACACTTGCATTGAAAACAGCAAAAAGCAGCATGAAACTGGTGCAAAAGGCAGAGGCGCTCTAGTTACTCTGCTGTCAAAAGAGACAATAAATAAAGTTGTGGATGTCATTAGCCAACTGATAAAAGTGACTATAGCAGACGAAGTGAAACAAGCTGGTATGTTTTCAGTTCAAATTGACACAACCCAAGATATCACCTCCAAAGACCAGTGTTCAATCATACTTCGATATGTAACAGATGTCATTCACGAAAGACTTATTGCTATGGTGGACTGTGAGTCATCTACTGGCCAGAATTTTGTAGAGCTTCTGGAAAAAGTGCTACTGAACCTTAATATTGACATTGGCACATGTGTGGGCAATTCAACAGATGGTGCAGCTAATATGCAGGGTCAGTTTAGGGGCTTTTCTACACTCCTCTCTGAGCATTCCCCCAATCAGGTTCATATTTGGTGTTATGCACATCTTTTGAATCTTGTACTGGCAGAGACAACAGGCAGTGTTGTGGAAAGTGCGTCCCTGTTTTCACTGCTTAACGATGTAGCAGTTTTTTTAAGAGAGTCATACAAGCGCATGCCGAAGTGGGAGGAGAAGAGTCAGGACAAGCATCACAGGCGACTGGGCCCAATAGGGCCAACTAGGTGGTGGGCTAAGGATCAGGCACTAAGTAAAGTGTTTGGGTGCTTCGGGAATCCTCAGGAAGGCTTGTTTTTTGAA
>NC_090173.1:11095461-11185461 GCF_024679245.1 Pseudorasbora parva | reverse complement strand
GTCTTAAAATGACAATAATATAGTTTATCGCAATTATTTCGGGGACGATATACCGCAAAAACAAAAAGTAGTTATCGTGACAGGCCTATCCACAGCTTTGTCTATATTAATAATATCTTGCTAGAAATTACATCAAAAGTGGAAAGCGTTGGTCAAAAACATACACACAGACTGATTACCAAACGCAACTTTAAGACACCTTTATTTTTTAAGCTTAACCATCACAGAATTGAAGTTATGGAACAGGCAGGATTGTTTATCTTAATTTTTTTTAGCTTAACCGTTATGGAGGATTGTTGGATATCAAAGGCAGTGAAGGACGAAAATCGATCAGATGAAGTTATCTCAAGAGACAGGAAGTGAAGCTAACTCTGGATTCGGACATGCCTTGATGAAAGCAGCGTTTTAGGGTGTGTTCACACTTGGCATGTTTGGTTGGATTAAAATGATCCCTAGTGCGATTGCTCTGTCAGTGCGGTTCATTTAAATAAGTATGAACGCTGCAATCTGAGCAAAAAACAAGCGGACTGATACGCTGGAAATATTTGTTGTGACCACCCTTTGAACAGGTTTTGTCCTATAGGTACACTTGCACAGTTTTTCATATATAGTAAAGTTGTAAATGCTAAATGTAGATTTCAAACTGTCTAGTATTTGAATGTGTCATATTTTCACAACATGAGTTGCTGACTTCTGCGCTTTAAAGCTACACTGCGTGATATTTTCCCCCATCTAGCGGTGTAAAGGTATATGACCATCCAGCGAATATTAGTTTCTGTTGCTCTCAATTCTGATTTCGTTTTAACTCCTACGGTGGCCGATTTAGTCCAAGATTAACATGGCTTCCAGTTCGACCTCGTCCATGAGTGCCATCGAGTGTTAAAACGGGAAAGGCAAAGCTTGAATTTACGGGTTTGTCCCTCTTTGGCTAATGTACTTTCAAGATGGAGGGGCAACATGGCGACCGGCATTCGAACCCCTCACCCGTATGTATTTTCAATGGCATATTATAAACTTACGAGAATACTTTATTACTTAAAAGAAGTAAATATACATTAATGAGCACATATATTTTTTAAGGAACTAAGTGTTTTTAGCTAAGAATAAACTAAAAAAGTTACACAGTGTAGCTTTAAAAATGCAAATAAACGTCAGTAAACAACAACAACAAAAAATGAATGAATTGCAGTCATGCCTTCTGGTCTAATGGTTTTTATTGTATGAACTTTATAGGGAAAATGCAAACAATCATCTGCGATCACAAGACAAAGATTCTGACACAAAGTAGAAATATTACTTTTTTTTCAATTTGTTCTAAATGTACTCTGTACAAAAAAGTGCAAAACTATTATTTGTCACATAAACAAAACAAAAATGTATTCAAATGGCCCAGTTAAACTTGTGCAACATCACAATATAGTGATATAACACATTAGTTTGTCTTTTCAAGTAAGTTAGACACACAACATTTGCACATTGCCAACTTTAAAGGGTTAGTTCACCCAAAAATGAAAATGATTTCATTAATTACTCCCCCTCATGTCGTTGGACACCCGTGAGACCTTCGTTCATCTTCAGAACACAAATGAAGATATTTTAGTTGAAAGCTGAGAAAGGCTTCAGAAAGGCCTCCACTGGCATTCAGGACATTCCCACTCACAAGACCCATAAAGGCACTAAACACATCGATACAAAGTCCATCTCAATACAGCGGCTGCACAATAATGTTACAATGCCACGAAAATAGTTATTGTGCGCACAAAAAATAAAAATAACGACTTTATCCGCCAAGTTATTGTCTTCCGTGTAGGTCTCGCTCCTCTTCCGGGTCACGAACGGCGGATCATATTCTCGTGCATGCGTCGAGTTCACGTCAATAACTTAGCAGATAAAGTCGTTATTTTGATTTTTGTGCGCACAATAACTATTTTCGTGGCATTGTAACATTATTGTACAGCCGCTGTAGTGAGATGGACTTTGTATCGATGTGTTTAGTGCCTTTATGGGTCTTGTGAGTGGGAATGTCCTGAATGCCAATGGAGGCCTTTCTGAAGCCTTTCTTAGCTTTCAACTAAAATATCTTCATTTGTGTTCTGAAGATGAACGAAGGTCTCACGGGTGTCCAACGACACGAGGGTGAGTAATTAATGACATCATTTTAATTTTTGGTTGAACTAACCCTTTAAACGACAAAAGGTTACAATTTGTCCAGCAACTTTGTCATCAGCGCCTCGAACCCCTGCTGAGCAGACCGTAGTTGTGCTAGAGTCTCGTCATGACGCCGCTGACAGGCTTCTTCTGAGTCCTGCAGAAACTGCATCAACTCACAGTCCACCCTTTGGCGCTTAAGAGGCGGCGATGGTGGAGAAGTTGGTGGTGTCGATGTGGAAGTTGGTGGTGCCGTGTCACTGCTGCACTGTCCTGATGCTTCAGGTTTGCGCACATTCAGACCGACTGATGTGCCGACGACAGGAAAGACCACTTCATGCTGCCCTTTCAGAAGGGCGTCCATTTCCGAATAAAACTTGAAACGGATACTCCCCTTCTCTCTAGGTTTATTGCTGTCTTTTATTTTTTTGTAGGCCTCTATAAGTGTATTCCACTTCCTGGCCACCTTGTCGGGGCAGAAAGACTGCAAGAAATGTGTGGACAGCTTATCCGCCGCATCTCTCCACAGATGCTTTTTGCTGCGCATTGCCGATTTCAGCCGTGCATTCAGCTCTTCCAGAGTTTTGGGGAGACCTTCGCCTTCTCTCTCGATGTGCTGCCGCATAAGGTTGATCAAAAACAAAGTCTGCTCTTTGCTGAAGCCGTCATTTGCTGGCAATGGTATGAGTGATGGTAATGCAGCATCGCTGTTCTCCGGGCTGCTTTCTGAAACGCGTATAAAAGCGGCAGGTTAGCAAGCACAACATTATTAGCATTCATATTATTGTTATCTACACTGCAAAAAATGCTCTTCTTATTTTTCTTGTTTCCAGTCCAAATATCTAAAAATTCTTAAATCAAGATTAATTTACTAGATAAGTCAAATTACATCAGATATTTTTGCTTGTTTTCTGCGGGGAAAAAATCGAAGTGAGTTTGTGCCTTAAACAAGCAACATGATCTGCCAATGGGGTGAGAAAAATAATCTTATTTCAGTTTGGGACGGAAACAAGAATAAGAAATAAGAATTTCTCTCACCCCATTAGCAGATAATTTTGCTTGTTTTAAGCACAAACTTACTTAATTTTGAAGAAATGAAGCGAAAACAAGGAAAATATCATTTTACTTATCTAGTAAATACATGTTGATTTAAGAATTGTTAGATATTTAGATTAGAAACAAGACAAAATTACTAAGTAAGACGAGCATTTTTTGCTGTGTAACCTTTTACGGTGTGCAAGTCTTCAGCTTCAACCATGTTTATCATGATTGTCATGTCCTCATTTAAGTAGTATGTGGTGGGGTCTGATGCCGTCTGGTACAAGGGCCCGGTGAATGCAGTGCTCCTCTGGGGATCCATGAACATGTTCACGTTGTTGTCCAAATATACTAGAAAAAAAGCAAATGCTGTTTAACAGATCGTTCAGGCAAGTTTTTTTTCCTTCAGAATTTACTCACCCTCATGTTGTTCCAAACCTGTACGAGTTTCTTCCTTCTGATGAACAAAATGTTTTGAAGAACAGTTGACAGCACCGATGGCATTTTTATCCTGTTATGGAAGTCTATGGGTAAACCTAGGCGATTTAATTACGCCCCGCAGCTCAGGCTGGAAACCTGTACATATCTCTATCCTGCTTCTGTTACACTTTTGCAGGAACCAATCACAAACCGGCTTATTCACCTGGTGCGCTATTGGCGGTTTAACACAATAAAGGATAGAGAAGTATTGGTCTGATTAGTTGAAGGACTATCCAATTGCGTACAGAGTCATTTGAACTATGCCCGTTGATCACGCCTCTTGTGCTCTGATTGGTCGAAGGACTATCCAATTGCGTACAGAGTCATTTTAACTATAGCCACGTTTCGACCGCAGGAACTTTACCCAGGAACTTTGGGTGGTATTTTGCGTGATCACGCAGTAATAAACACAGAGCAGACTCCCCAGACTAATGTTCAATCTTTTAAAGATTGAGCTTGGTTTGATCCACTCTAAAAAATGCTGGACTAAAAATAACCCAAGTTGGGTTGAAAATGGACTAACCCAGCAATTGGGTTGTTTTAACCCAGCGATTGGGGTGTTTTAACCCAGCGATTGGGGTGTTTTAGCCCAGCGATTGGGTTGTCTTAAGCAACATTTAACCCAACAACTGGGTTAAAACAACCCAATTGCGGGGGTTAAAACCACTCAACTGTTGGGTTAAAACAACCCAATTGCTGGGTTAGTCCATTTTCAACCCAACTTTGGTTGTTTTTAACCCATTATTTTTTTAGAGTGTGATGCCAGACAAGAAGTCAAAGGGTGCCATCAACTATCTGGTTACCAGCATTCTTCAAAATATCTTCTGTGTTCAGCGGAAGAAAGAAACTTATGCAAGTGTGGAACATCTTGAGGGTGAGTAATGACAAAATGTTAATCTTTGGGTGAACCGTCCCTTTAAAGGATTAGTTCACTTCATCTTGTCATCCACGGTGTTCGTGTTTTTCTTTCATCAGTCGAAAATAAATTAGATTTTTTGAGGAAAACATTCTAGGATTTTTCTCCATAGAGTGGACTTCGGCTCGTTACGTAATCACAAAGAGAGTGACCAGAAATGAGGTAATATGATTCTAAAATAAAGACCTGATTTCATAACTGGATTTTTGTATAGAGAAACAAATAGAACCAATGACTGTCAGGGCTAGGAGACAAACACAAATCCTTGAGCCACTATTGTTTATGAATACTTAAGAGCTTACACATTTCCAAAGAGATGGCCTTGAAAAATAGATTCAATAATTTTTTAGATACTGGAAATTAGTATCTTGAAATAAAGTAGTTGAATATATTACCATCATTGTCAAACAGCTGGTTTACTAACATCTCTCCATTACTGAACCAGTTGAAGAAACAAGGATTTCCTCATGTAGAACATTTGTGGTGAGAAATTTGTAAATAACTCCCCAAGCCAAAAGCATTTGCTGATGATGATGATTGGAGAGTTTTATAGGAAGCTTACTAATAGAAATTGCACATGATTACGTAATCGTGGCGCAGAGCAAGAGGAGCATTTGTGGTTAAAAAGTAAATACATTTAAAAATGTTTTTTTTTTAGAAAATGAATAATCGTTTCACTTAAAAAGACTTATTCCTCGGCTGGGATGGTGTCAAGCCCTTTAAAGCTGAACTGCAATTCGGCCCTTTAATCATTGAAGTCTGCTATATGGAGAACAATCCTGGAATGTTTTCCTCAAAAACTGAATAAAGAAAGACATGAACACCTTGGATGACATAGGGATGAGTAAAATATCAGTACATTTTAATTCTGAAGTGAACTAATCCTTTACATCACAGCTGTAATGCTTTGTGTTAGTTCATTCACATGAATAAACATGATGATGATAACTCTCCGTGTTCAAAAAGTCATTCAGAGATAAACCGTGCACAATTTCAAAACCTCCGAACAGCCTATATGCAAATTTAGATCATACTCGGAAAACTTTGACAGATCGAACCGAGTCATTTGCTCTTTTTGAGTCGGTTCTTTTTGATTCATTCATTTCGAACTCGTCTGGACATGCTCATTTGCTCATTCGGTGCACTGCTGCGTGAGGAGTGTGCTTGCGTCATCAACCAAAAACTAAAGTTCGATTCCGTGATACAGCTCGGAAAACGATTCGTTTGGGAATTGAACGAATCGCACAGATTATGTCAAAGTATCCACAGACTGAGGTTGTACAGTGCTGTGTGCACCACTGAGTTTGAGACACAGACAAGCAGAAGCACTATTATAATAATATTCCTACAGTTTCACGTACTGTTGAGGCGCTGAGCAGCCATTTTGCTTTCTGAAGTCGGGGTTTCTGCTGTCGTCTCGGTTCCTCCGAGTTCCCCCTCCGTCTCATTCTTCAGGATCAGTCGCTGCGTTGATCGCAACACGGAGGATATCAGTATCCTAAGTCGGAGATAAACTGTGTTTAAGTAAAGACTACAGTCACAGTAAATATCTTTAATGAAGCATGTATCCCATGTAGCTAATGAAATCGGAATTATTATAACGAGCCTTTGTGTGCTGGTTACAAAAACGACCTGTTTAAAATGCCCGTTTTGAAAAGCAACCCACCTTCTGCGCCTCCTTTCTTCTTCCGTGATGTTTTTTAGGTGGACTTCGTATTTGTTCTGTAGTTGTTTGTACTGCGAAACTGGAAGCACAACAAAGGTTTCCTTGGACGCCTCCATGTTGGCTTTTCCGACTTGCGTTCCGTCAACTCGAGTGTGACGTCATTCCCAGCTGCGACATCCTACTTCCGAGGTAAATGGACGGAGCGCAGCATTAACCCCTTCACACCTGATTCTCCCACTGAGAATCATCAATAATTTTTTATAGTAGCCTATAAGGTACAAAACATGTTTTAGAAGACTACATTATTAAAAATTGCTACTTTTGTAGACAAAGGTCTCAGATAATGAACCATGTAAAGGAACAGGCTTATTTCTAAATATGTTTTCTAAAAAGAATATATTATTTATTCACTCAATAACCCTTAAGACGCACACTAAAAATCATGCTAATTTGATTTAATCTTTCCAAAACCATTGTAAAGTCTTCAGTGGTGTAATACTAGTGTTCAGTATAAAGATGCTAAGTCATAAAGAACATTCTTGGTTTACTTTTTGTTTGTTTGTTTGTTTATTTTTTCAGACTATAAAAAATATTCGACTATATTTCAGACTATTATGAACAACCCAGTTTCTAAATTCCTTAATTCTCCTTCCTCTTTTTAATATTATATATCACACGATTGACAAATGAACAAAGAAAAGCATTTGGCAAATAGAGAGAGAAAAGCGTTTGCCAAATGCTTTTTTAAAAAGCGATTTAAAATGTGCATTTAAAATGATTTATTAATGTACTTTTTATTGAAAACATGAATTAAATAAAGAGTTTTAAACGTGTCTATATATTTATACTTTTAAAAATGTTTTATTTAATTTATAGCCTTTTAACAACTTTACATTTGTCTATTAATTTGTCCATTTAAAAGTGATTTATTTATATGGATGTTTAAGTTTTAATTATTAAATTGACTCTTCATTTTATTTTTAAGTGGCACTCCTCCTCCATACTCAGAGACATAATATCATGTCGTTCCATTTATATTTTAACAGTTTTTAAAATTCTTTCAAAATTATCAAAAGCCTTCACCTGACGGTGTAAAATACTGACAGTGTTAAAAAGGTTGCGCTGAGGCCAAATATACAGTAAATATGTAAATAGAGTCATAAAAACAGCATTAGAAGAATTACCCATATGCAAAAAACTTTAAATCCCATTATACAGGAAACATTCTGCATTTTTACTTATTTATTTATTTAAAAGAAAAAAAATCATCCTGTATTATATTTATAAGCCTTTTGTAAAGTGGGGCCATGGGTAATGTCCTCATATTTCACCCTCTCCTGTAATACCTGTGTCAGACCCATGGCATTATACACATTTGAGTCCTCATATGTCACACACACACACACACACAGGAAACATTCTGCATTTTTACTTTCTCATAAAAACTCCTCCTGTGTGATTTATAAGCCTTTTGAAAAGTGGACACACACACACACACACACACACACACACTACCCTTAAACCTACCCATCACAGGAAACATTCTGCATTTTTACTTATTTATTTATTTAAAAGAAAAAAAATCATCCTGTATTATATTTATAAGCCTTTTGTAAAGTGGGGGCCATGGGTAATGTCCTCATATTTCACCCTCTCCTGTGATACCTGTGTCAGACCCATGGCATTATACACATTTGAGTCCTCATATGTCACAAAAACATGCCCACACACACACACACACACACATGGATAAAAAGGATGCACATAAATCAAACTTTTTAATTGTCATGCTCGCTATGTTGAGAATGGCAAGAATGAACAGGTCTTTATTTTCCAGTTTGAACAATTTTTGTTTTGTTTTTAGGAACTGTATTAGTTAGGGCCTAT
Source organism: Pseudorasbora parva (assembly GCF_024679245.1). Classification (NCBI taxonomy): domain Eukaryota; kingdom Metazoa; phylum Chordata; class Actinopteri; order Cypriniformes; family Gobionidae; genus Pseudorasbora; species Pseudorasbora parva. The sequence continues at coordinate 11,177,326 of NC_090173.1, read as the reverse complement.
AAATTTGCGTGGACTTTTAAAGAAATGAATAAAATGAGAATACATTAAATAAGCCACGAGTGATTACAAGTACAAATATACAAAATGTGTTGGTTACTTAAAGGGTTAGTTCACCCAAACATGAACTGTATGTCATTAACTCCTCACCCTAATGTCGTTCCACACCCGTAAGACCTCCGTTCATCTTCAGACACAGTTTAAGATATTTTATATTTAGTCCGAGAGCGTACGCAAGTGTATGCACACTATACTGTCCATGTCCAGAAAGGGAATAAAAACATCATCAAAGTCGTCCATATGAGACATCAGTGGGTTAATTAGAGTCTCTTGAAGCATCGAAAATACATTTAGGTCCAAAAATAAGAAAAACTACGACTTTATTCAGCACTGTCTTCTCTTCTGGGTTTGTGTTCAATCCTCAAATAAAGATTCAAACGGTTCTGAATCAGTGAATCGATCAATGATTCGGATCGCGTGTCAAACTGCTGAAATCACGTGACACTGGCGATCCGAATCATTGATCGATTCACTGATTCAGAACCGTTTGAATCTTTATTTGAGGATTGAACACAGAAGAGAAGAGAAGAGACATTAATGACATACATTTCATTTTGTGGGTGAAGTAACACTTTAACCCTTTAGTATTCATCTCTATACAATGTCCATCTGTGTCAATTAGTCAGTGATTCTTTCAGTGAGACACATGGGCCTGTCCTCTTTTGATCTTTGACATTCACTCATTTACTCATTTATGAATTCATTTCCATTGCATCTTTGTGTAGTCCTAATTTCATTTACAAATACAAAGGGCCTGTTTTCACGATTTATTCCTACATGTCAGTTTCCGCTTTCTCTCACGTACCCCCTGCAGTACCCCTAAGGGTACACACACCCCAAGCATTGTGCTAATGCAGAAACGTGTTGCACAAATCATGTCATGTCAAAAAAGAAAAGAAGATAGAAACTATATTTTGCTTTAAGCCTATTTTTAAAACCCAATAAGAGTTTTATTTGTATTGTGACATTGTTTTAATGACAATGTCTACACTGTAAAAAAATATTGTTGGTTTAACTTAAAAAAGTAAGTAACCCGGTTGCCTTAAAATTTTGAGTTTATTGAAATTAAAAAATTGAGTTGATACAATGAAGGAAATTTGTTTAATAAATATATTTATTGTATATATTATTGTAAAATATTATTGTATCTGAACCACATAAAAAAATGTGATAAATCATGAAAATAGCACAATTTGGCTGCGTCATCACAAATAAAACACAATTACCCAATATGCTTACAACATTTTTAAATAATATTTGAGTAAAGTTTGTTGATTCTCAAAAATGTTCATTGTATTAACTCAAATTTTCAATTTCAATGAACTCAATTTATTTTTGAAATAATTTTTTACAGTGTATCATCATGCTTTGTTTTAATCCAGCAATAAAATGGGTATTTAACGTTTTTAATGCAGTTTAGTCATGCCAGAGTCTACTATTTTTGAAAAACTCTGAGCAAATTATTTTATTTTATTTGTAGAGATGTTTTCCTAAACAATAAATTTTTGCTGTACACTTTATTATATTTTAACCTGTCTTGCCATGAAGTTAGGCATGGCACGGTGATAAAACCACAAACGATAATACAGTTTTGCGTTCCCTCTGTCTTCCCAAATCTATATAACGTTTGGTGGCCGAGCGCAAAAAGTAGATTAATAGTTAAAATCATGGTTTATTTTTTTTCTTGTTCATTTATTTATATTTATTTGTTTACCCTTGGAAAGGAAAATCAAGGACTTACAAAAAAGATACATAACAGCTATGTATGCACTACTTGCTTTATGTTATATACACGTGTGTATTATATGATATAAAACACAGGATATAACAGGCAAATACAACTGCATCCACAATTTATTTCAAAAGTAAAAATATTCCAAGTGTTCACGAGGACAAACGAATCCCCAAAAGCGACCAGCGTCTCCATCCGCCGAAGATCAGTGCAATTCCATAGTCTCGTGACTAATTGCGTCATTACGTCGGCATTGATTGTAAAATGTCATTGGCTCTCGTGTGTCCTGTGACCGTTTGTGTCCTGCTAAAGAGTCGGGAAGATCATTTGAATGAGATATGAATGAGTGCGTTCACAGAGCAGCAGGATCATATTTCAGTTATTAAAACATTAAGATCAACTCTGTTCTTTACATGAAGATATCGTACGACTTCAGAAGACTTGCAATGGTTCAGGGATGGTTTTGAGGAGCACAACAACGAGTTTGAGGTGTTGACTTGGCCTCCAAATTCCCCAGATCTCAATCCAATCTAAAAGGAAAAGAAATCCGTAAAAATGGGGCACAATGCACTGTATTCATTTGACAGAATTTTTCATATTCATTTTTTTTTCCAGTTGTTTTTTTCTGTATTTTGAATTTTGAACATCATTGCATTATGTTTTAGTGTTAAAGGTCCCGTTCTTCGCGATTCCATCTTTCAAACTTTAGTTAGTGTGTAATGTTGCTGTTAGAGCATAAATAATACCTGTAAAATTATAAAGCTCAAAGTTCAATGCCAAGCGAGATATTTTATTTAACAGAAGTTCCCTTTCAAAGCCTACAGCGAACGGCCGGTTTGGACTACACCGCTGCACTTCCTTCAGGAGTGACGTCACTAGAACCGTTTGTTGACTAACCCTCCGCCCACAAGAACACGCAAAATAGGGGGCGTGGTCCTTTTGCTCTCGCAGGTCGAGAATAGGAAGCGCTGTTTTTGTAGAGTGTGTTTGTCGCTATGCCATTGAAACGCTGTTATTTTCATCCCGGAGTCAAATCACCTTTGTTTGGCCTTCCCACGGACGCTGTACGTAGAGATCAGTGGCTACAGTTTATGGTTAACTCGGTTCCGGAAAGTTATAATCACAATTTAAAACTATGTGCAGCACATTTAGCTGAGGACTGCTTCCTCAATCTCAATCAGTTTAATGCTGGATTCGCAGAAAGATTATTCTTAAAAGATGACGCAGTTCCCTCTTTGTTGTTTATGGACCGTAACCGGTAAGTGTATTTTATTATTTAAGTTGGTCCGTTTAACAGTTTATGTAACTCATGAGAACAAAAAGTGCAACGCTGTTTAGCTTTGTTAACTAACGTTAGATGGTAATTGAAACTAATCCAAAAAAAACTTAGCATATAAAAGTGTAGTAATTCATTCAGACACCATCGATAGACGCCCTCCCCCCTAAAAGCCTTTCTATCGCGGGAAGCGGCCTCCTTGTCATTTCAGACTTATTACTAAAAAACGAACAATGTCTAAAAGGTGTACAGAAAACAAGCTAAGGAACCCAGAACCAAAAACCCAGAAGTGTTGATAAGCTGCTGACCCAAAAAACGAGCATTTAAAGACATAAAAGTGGATACAGACACTTGAGTCAGAGCGAGACATGCTATATTGCAGTGAGAACTACGCCCACTGGAGGGGAAAGTCATCAGAGACAGGAAATATAACATATAAAACTGACATTTGATATTTGACAACATGTTTACTGCACATGTAGACATACTGAGACATACTGAGTGTCAGGATCCCAAAACTGACCCATTCTTCCTGCTGAAGCGTCACGTCTTATTGCCTGTGTCCACTTTAGTCTCCTTAAACGCTCGTTTTGTGGGATCGACAGCTTATAAAAACGTTAGTTATGTTTTTTTAGCTTGTTTGCTGCACACCTTGTCACATATCAGCTTTTAGACAGTGTTCTATTTCTTGTTATAAATAAGAAAAAACAAGGCTACCGCTTCATGCAATACAAAGTCAATGGAGAGCGTTGGATTGTCCGCCCCCCCCCCCCCCCCCCCCCCGGGCGTGGGCGTGGCCTAAATACGCTCTGTCTCTATACCCCCGGACCCCCCTAGGGACAGCCTCCCCACATTGTAAATCCCAATTTAACCACTGTTCCAGTTCACCATATGTGTGTGGATCATGTATGGCACTAAATACATTTTCCAATAAATCATAATGATTAACGGAGGCCTCACACAAAGAGTATCCTAGGGGGCCCTGACTACCTTAATCTGCCCCTGGCTGTGAGTGCGATCCCACACCACATGGACCGGTTAAAAACATGCAGAAATAGCTCCTCTACTGGCTGTAGTCTTTAGGCTCTTGCCAAAAAATCCTCCAATGACGCATAATGATGATATTTGCATCATCGGAGGATTTTTTCCAGAAATAAAATGCATAGTTATCCTGTCTCAGCGATTAGCATATGGCTTTCGAATATACTCCAGGGTTTCTACTGATACAAAGCCATATGCTAATCGCTTTAAAAAATGCATACAGTCGCTGTATTCCCAGATGTTTTCATCTTTTCTGTTTGCAACGCCAATGTCGTAGCCTGAACGAGCAGCGATGGAGAGTGTGTGTGATGAATGCTGAATCTAATGAAATATGAGTTGGATGCACTGCCTGTCGTTCTTAAATTATTCATAATGACTCGACGTCTGGGTGTTCAGGTCAATGGACGGAGTAACACGCGTCTCACAATCACGGCTGTTGTGTCTCTGATGAAACTCGTCTCTATACTCGCAGTCTTCCGTTTCATGGCCCATCACAGTACTAGCGTGCTAAATATATCTCTGCCTTTGCTTCGCTGGTGTAACTGTCTCTCTGTCTCTCAGTGGGCCTGACAGCTGTTTCCTGTACGGTGTGTGTGTCGCGATCGATGATCCGGTCACCTGTGGCGATCTGTGACAGGAATCGCAGCAGAGAGCGAGAGGAAGACGGACGGTAACGAAGGGAAACAGACTGAAGAGGTTGCAGCAACCAAAAATCATCAGATATTTACCAAGTTTGAAAAGCACAGTTGGGTAATCTGCAATGCGTTCAGTCATTTTGACAGATACAGTATCGGCTCGGCTCAGTCTCACAGTAAAGTGATTAGAACACAGCAAAAATGACTTCTTAATGAGTTTATAATTCATCTTTTTGAGTGGTTTTCGAGTAAATTTCTTGAAAAATTAAATTTGGGCCTACTTGAGAAGCAATACTGCATGAGATACTAAGGCATGTTTCAGCTGTTTCACATACTATTTTTGGTTTAATTTTTGTATTTTCTGTTTTCATTTGAATTTTAGTTAAAGTTTTAGTATTTTTCGTAATCTGTATCAGTCTTTTAATGTCTATATAATTTGTATTCATGTTTGAATTCTTATTTCGTTTTAGTTAGTCACAGAGCTGCCCTCTGTTCCCCGTGTTCCCTTTCTCAGCCCCTTTGTATAAAGAAATGAGAGCATACTTTTTTGGGGGTTTAAAAGACTATTTACTTTAAAGCTACACTGTGTAACTTTTTTAGTTTATTCTTAGCTAAAATCACTTAGTTCTTTCACAAATATATGTGCTCATTAATGTATATTTACTTAATTCAAGTAATAATGCATTATCGTAATTTTTTAATATACCATTGAAAATACATACGGGTGAGGGGTTCGGATGGCGGTCGCCATGTTGCTCCTCCATCTTGAAAGTACATTAGCCAAAGAGGGACATACCCATAAATTCAAGCTTCGCCTTTCGCGTTTTTACACTCGATGGCACCGTGTCGAATGTGAAGAGGAGGATTGCTTGAGGCTGCTATATGATGATGGAGGATCACTCTTAAGCCCCTTTCACACTGCACGTCGGACCCGCAATATTCCCGGAGCATTGCCGGGTCGCCTTCTTTGTGAAAGCAACCACGTCCCGGGATTGATTACCGAATTCGACCAGGGTCGGGAACCTAGTAACATTGCGGGATATGTATCACAGTCGCCAAGGAAGCGGAAAAGAGAATTAAGACGGCAACACAACGGGCAAATCAACAAGACAAAAGTAAATATTGGAGTGGCCTTTCCAAGATGGAAAGAGCTCATGAGGAGCAACGATTTTAAAAAGAACGCCGACGTTGCCTGCTTTCTTCTCGATAGGTAATATTAATTCAGCCTATTTGTGTATATTGGAAGTTTTATTGTTGCTTGGCTAATTATATCATGGTGTGCTGTGCATAACACTAGAACGACGTCTAGGACAGTTTTCCTCGCATCAATGATGAAAAAGTATTGTTTACCTTATAACATAAATCCGTGTTCTATGACGGATAACATGAGATTAATATTTTAATTGCATTATAACTTGTTTGCCTTACGCTAGTGGTGTCGTACAATATACAGAATTACGATAGCACTGATAAAAGTTACTTTACTAAGATTAGCTTGCATTCGTCTGGGAACCTGATAGCTGATGTCAGCAATGAACTGGTAAAACTATTATTCATTTTACATAGATTAATTTGATCATAGATCATTTGGTAAATTAAATAACTGCAAATTATAATAGTTTTCAAAAGTAACCTCATCACTTGAAGCAACATTCACCGAAGGGGTCGAACTGTAAGCCATGACTAAATAGGCCACCGTAGGAGTTGAAATGAAATCGAAATTGAGAGGAACAGAAACTATTATTCACTGGATGGTCATATACCTTTTCACCACTAGATGGGGGAAAATATCACAGTGTTGCTTTAAAGGATAAGGGTGGTAGAGAGATGCCATGCTCATACACACAAACACCTGCCTGCAAATAGACTGTGGTGTGTCAGACTGGCCACCTGAGCACTAAACCAGTGGACGCTTAAGCTAAAATAAACTTTTGACAGTTACCTGGAGCAACATGCGTGATGGCGGCCATCTTCAACTGCTTAAAAGATCTGAAAGGACTTTTATCATGCTTTTTACCGGTATTCACATACAATTTTTTTGCTTAATTTTTGTATTTACTGTTTTCATTTGAATTTTAGTTAAAGAGCGGGGTCAGCGCATGCTGAGGTGCACAATGCTCAGAAGTCACCAACTTTCTCAATAGCTACAGACCTCCAAACCTGTCCTTCAGATGAGCTCAAGAACAGTGTAGAGAGCTTCATGGAATGGGTTTCCATGGCCGAGCAGCTCATCCAAGCCTTACGTCACCAAGTTTCATTTGTATGCAGATGACACCCAGATCTACATTCACTCAAAACCTGGTGATCATACAGCGCTGGCTGTCTCACAATTGTCTTTGCCTTAACAGTGATAGGACAGAGGTAATGCTCATTGGTTCTACCAATCAGGTGCATAAAGCCGGAAACTTGAGGTAGATGGCCCGGTCTTGGATTTCCAAATTAAAGCTACACTGTGTAACTTTTTAGTTTATTCTTAGCTAAAAACACTTATTTCTTTTAGAAATATATGTGCTCATTAATGTATATTTACTTCTTTCAAGTAATAAAGTATTCTCGTAAGTTTATAATATGCCATTGAAAATACATACGGGTGAGGGGTTCGAATGCCGGTCGCCATATTGCCCCTCCATCTTGAAAGTACATTAGCCAAAGAGGGACATATCGCGTTTTAACACTCGATGGCACTCATGGATGAGGTCGAACTGGAAGTAGGAACCATAGGAGTTGAGAAATTGTAATTGAGAGGAACAGAAACTAATATTCGCTGGATGGTCATATACCTTTACACCGCTAGATGGGGGAAAATATCACACAGTGCAGCTTTAAATAAAAAAAATTGGGAGTGATTTTTGATGCTAACTTAACTTTTGAGTCTCATGTACAGAACACGGTTAAAACGTAATTTTTTCACCTCAGAAACATTGCAAGACTACGCCCCATGTTGTCATTTTCTATAGCAGAGAAACTGATCGATACTTTTGTCTTCTCTCGTTTTGATTACTGCAATGCTTTGTTAGCAGGGGTATCCTTAATAAATTGCAGTATGTCCAAAATTCAGCCGCTAGGATCCTGACAGGGGCCAGGTCTAGAGAGCACATCACCCCTATTTTGGAATCTCTACACTGGCTCCCTGTCAGGTTTCGTATAGATTTTAAAATTGCAATGCTTACTTATAAGGCTTTGCATGGTCTGGCACCAGATTATTTATCAGAACTTTAAATTGTTTATACTCCAATGCATGATGGGTGAGCGGGCCTTTTCTTCCCTTGCTCCAAAACTCTGGAACTCGCTTCCATATGCGATTAGACAAGGGGAATCTCTTAGGGTGCGTTCACACTTGTAGTTCGGTTCGTTTGGTTAGTTTGGTCCGGACCAAAAAACAAAAACAAACATAATAGTCCTTGTCCGCTTAGCGTTCACACGGGCATTTTTAACAGCGCACCTAAAGTTACCGAACCAAAGGCACAGGGAGACGCTCACAACCTGATTGGTCGGTTTATATGACGTAGGAGCTCGTTTACTGAACATGCAAAACAATGCTGTGTGCGGATTACACGCGCGGGCATTTTATGCGTGTACATGTGGCATTATTTTTTACCAGAGAACTCATGAAGAGCTCATGAAATGTTCACAACATTCAAAACAGCAGCAGGATTTCCTCCGTTGTGCAAAAGAGACGGCCGTTCTGTCGTCTGCACCTGCTAATAATGGGCAACACAGGAACTTTGATGAGAAGAGCCAGGTAGGCTTTTTGTGTGTTTTTTTCTAGCATTTTCGAAACATGCTCGTCTGACCAAATATTGATGAGGCTCTTCCTCGTTGCTCCACGTTTGCCCTCTAACGTTAAAGTTACTCATTTTGGATACACCGATCTTTCAGCGTCGTCAAATCAGCTGCATTATGCGTGGCATCTTGTGACATTACGTCCAGTTTTTGGTCCGTTTACATGTCTTTGGTCCGTGTTGCGTTCATATATCAATCGAACCGCACCAGAGTTCGTTTGGAAGCGGACCGAGACCCATCTTTTTAGCGCTCTCGGTCCGCTTGTTTGGTGCGCACCAGGGTTCGGATGGCAGCGTTCACTTATGTTCAAATGAACCGCACTAACCGAGCAACCGCACCAGGGTTCGTTTTAATCAAACCAAACATGACAAGTGTGAACGCACCCTTAGTGTTTTTAAATCTCTTCTTAAAACATACTTTTTTAGACTTGCTTATAAGTGATTTTTTCTTTTCTTTTTTTGTATATTATTTTTTTTTTTTGTCATTTAGTTTATGTTTATGTTTGTAGTATGTGTAAAGGTGCACTATGCAACTTTCCGTCCACTGGAGGGCGCCTATTCAAAGGCGTAGTTTGATGACGTCAAGTGAGAGCGCAGCATCTTGGGACATGTGGTCTTCACCTCACAGCCGGTGGAAAATAGGACTCGGGCAGAAATCATGTTGATGGATGCGGTTATTAACGTTACTGTAGTGAAGCAGAGCAGGACCGAGTGTTGAGGAGCTGAGCACGGCCGCTGGAGCGATTGTTACACAAACACACGGCTCGCGAGTGCCGGGACTTTTTTTATGACGGGACGGGACACAGTCGCCGGGCGCCCACACTATTTCCGTGTTTCCGGTCATGAGTATAAGGTAAAGCAGCTCTGTTTATCATATTAGATACATTTAAGTGTGTTTAAAATGATGTTATGACGTTATTCTGTGCGTTAGCTCGGCGCTGCTGTGACATGTTCACACTGCTGAGAGAAAAGCGCTTCTCCAGAATAAAACCGAGGGTAGCGCAGATATGACGCGATTGACAGGCGACTCGCTCAAACGCTATGCTGACACGTCCCGGTCCTCGGTTAAAATAGCAATTTTCTCACAATTTACAAATAGTTGGAAACATTTGGGATATTGTAGGTACTCAACTGAACAAAATATATAACACTGGCCTAGTGGTTTTTGGATATTTTACTGCAAAAATACTACATAGTGCACCTTTATTTTTTTGTGTTTATCTTTTTACACTGTGTTCTTTTTTTGTAAAGCGCTTTGAGAAATTACATTTAAAGGCGCTATATAAAATAAAGTTTTATTATTATTATTATTATTTCTATTAAGAGCAATGCCAAGCTAGGGATGCAGTGGACTAAAGCACGCCGCTACTGGACTCTAGAGCATTAAAGGGTTAGTTTACCCAAAAATGAAAATTATTTTTGGACCTAAATTTATTTCCGATGCTTCAAGAGACTCTAATTAACCCACTGATGTCTCATATGGACGACTTTGATGATGTTTTTATTCCCTTTCTGGACATGGACAGTATAGTGTGCATACACTTGCATACGCTCTCAGACTAAATATAAAATATCTTAAACTGTGTGTGAAGATGAACGGAGGTCTTACGGGTGTGGAACGACATTAGGGTGAGGAGTTAATGACATACAGTTCATGTTTGGGTGAACTAACCCTTTAAGTAACCAACACATTTTGTATATTTGTACTTGTAATCACTCGTGGCTTATTTAATGTATTCTCATTTTATTCATTTCTTTAAAAGTCCACGCAAATTTATAGGCCCTAACTAATACAGTTCCTAAAAACAAAACAAAAATTGTTCAAAACAGTTCTTCAGTAAACTGCTCCTCTCCGAGAATAACATCTGAATTTGTCAATCTGTAGAGAAGACGCACTTTAGACATCAAGATTTACTGGAGAGGACATTTTAAAACAAGCAAGAAGACGATCCGTCCAGTTGACCCGTGACCTTCCAGCAACATTGCTTTTGTCCAGTCGAACAGCCAAGGCCGGACTGTCTGATCGCTCTTTCTTTCTTTATCTGTTTTACTTTTCTCAATTCCACTGAGGTTTCACATGTGCGTTTGCCTTTACGAAAGGCAAATAAAGGTGAAATAAAAAAGAGAGACGGCGGAGCGACTGAACAAGACGCGGAGGTCAGGGAAGAGAGGCGGTCGCCTTTCCTCGCGCTTTCTGCGCTACAGTAATGATGCAGAGTTTGAGTTGACGCTTTGAACACGCAGACTTACCCCTGACACACTAAAGCACACACTGCTCCAGAGAGAGAGAAAGAGAGAGAGAATGAAAGGGAAAGATGTAGAGCTGTGGGCTCCCCGGGGACCCCCGGAGAACAGGCTTCATCCTTCACACGAATCATATTCCCGCTCTTCTCCCGTCACTATGGAAACCCCTCGTTATTTCATTTGCTGGAAGACGCTGCCGCCACCGCAGTCGATGTGTGTGTGTGTGTGGATGGAAAAGATGGACGTTTCGGCTCTGTGGGATCTGATGTGGACTGATCGGCCTCTTGTCCTGATTAAACCCTGAGCAGATGTTTCTAAGAGGGCTTTCACTCGCTCTGTCTTTGTGTTTGTGGGGCTCAGTGTTGGGAAAGCAACTTTTGAAACTATAGTTTATCTAGTCGATTGCCAACATTGTTAGTTTTTTATGTGCAGTTATGCTCTGATTAAAATATTTTGTTGGCTAGAAATTGGGTCTCATTTGCCAATGCCAATTTTGCTGAATGAAATCCAATACTTGGTTCTTCCTAATTTAGGGGTGCTGGTTCCAAAAAAAAGTGCTGCTTTTTTGCACGTCACACTTAAAAAAAGAAAAAAAAAAGAAGCAAAATTTGATTTATTATTCATAGCATTTTTCTTTTGATAACCTCAGTGTGTAAGGGGGAAGGAGTCTTGTATTACTACCCCTTAAATACAAGAAAACTGGCACAAAGACATGGTTCCTGTTTTCCTCTGAGCCAGGTTATAACTATATCTGGTCAATTCACAGCCGATTTTCACACGCTAGACGTTATTTTATGCCTAATCCTGATTTTAATGTTAGGAAAAGAAGAAAATACAAACATGAGATTTTTCATTTCTGTTTTTTTTTTTACTACATCCAGAAAGAAAATGACATTTTGACAAAAAAAAAAAAAAAAAAAACAACTAAACAAAATAGACCATCTTATTGAGAGGTGTGCTGACTTATCTCGGCAATCAGACCGACGATGGTCGCACAGTGGATGGAAAAGTGGGCCAAAAAAATCCCATTCCATTGATGGAATGTTCATGATTTTGAATTTCATCTGTCACATTCTATCTTCATAGCCACACCCTAGCAACCAGTTACAGCGCCCTAGCAACCACCCCATCGTCATTCTTATTTTGTGGAAAAAAAGAACTGTGATGGAAACTAACTGATTATTGCTGACTTGGCATCATCCAATTGGCTCATTTAGCTTTATTTTGCAAATCAGCATTTTTTTTCAAGATGCTGTATGCACAATCAACTTTTTTTTTGTCATATCTGACCCAGGATCTGAGTAACACAAAAACTACCCAAACACTGGGTTGTTACGTCTGACCCAGGATCTGAGTAACACAAAAACTACCCAAACACTGGGTTGTTACGTCTGACCCAGGATCTGAGTTACACAAAAACTACCCAAACACTGGGTTGTTACGTCTGACCCAGGATCTGAGTAACACAAAAACTACCCAAACACTGGGTTGTTACGTCTGACCCAGGATCTGAGTTACACAAAAACTACCCAAACACTGGGTTGTTACGTCTGACCCAGGATCTGAGTAACACAAAAACTACCCAAACACTGGGTTGTTACGTCTGACCCAGGATCTGAGTTACACAAAAACTACCCAAACACTGGGTTGTTACGTCTGACCCAGGATCTGAGTTACACAAAAACCACCCAAACACTGGGTTGTTACGTCTGACCCAGGATCTGAGTTAGACAAAAACTACCCAAACACTGGGTTGTTATGTCTGACCCAGGATCTGAGTTACACAAAAACTACCCAAACACTGGGTTGTTAGGCCTGACCCAGGATCTGAGTAACACAAAAACTACCCAAACACTGGGTTGTTACGTCTGACCCAGGATCTGAGTTACACAAAAACTACCCAAACACTGGGTTGTTACGTCTGACCCAGGATCTGAGTTACACAAAAACTACCCAAACACTGGGTAGTCACGTCTGACCCAGGATCTGAGTTACCCAAAAACTACCCAAACACTGGGTTGTTAGGCCTGACCCAGGATCTGAGTTACACAAAAACTACCCAAACACTGGGTTGTTACGTCTGACCCAGGATCTGAGTAACACAAAAACTACCCAAACACTGGGTTGTTACGTCTGACCCAGGATCTGAGTTACACAAAAACTACCCAAACACTGGGTTGTTACGTCTGACCCAGGATCTGGGTTACACAAAACTACCCAAACACTGGGTTGTTACGTCTGACCCAGGATCTGGGTTACACAAAAACTACCCAAACACTGGGTTGTTACGTCTGACCCAGGATCTGAGTAACACAAAAACCACCCAAACGCTGGGTTGTTACATCTGACCCAGGATCTGAGTAACACAAAAACCACCCAAACGCTGGGTTGTTACATCTGACCCAGGATCTGAGTAACACAAAAACTACCCAAACACTGGGTTGTTACGTCTGACCCAGGATCTGAGTAACACAAAAACTACCCAAACACTGGGTTGTTACGTCTGACCCAGGATCTGAGTAACACAAAAACTACCCAAACACTGGGTTGTTACGTCTGACCCAGGATCTGAGTTACACAAAAACTACCCAAACACTGGGTTGTTACGTCTGACCCAGGATCTGGGTTACACAAAACTACCCAAACACTGGGTTGTTACGTCTGACCCAGGATCTGGGTTACACAAAAACTACCCAAACACTGGGTTGTTAAGTCTGACCCAGGATCTGAGTAACACAAAAACCACCCAAACGCTGAGTTGTTACATCTGACCCAGGATCTGAGTAACACAAAAACCACCCAAACACTGGGTTGTTACGTCTGACCCAGGATCTGAGTAACACAAAAACTGATTATTGCTGACTTGGCATCATCCAATTTGCTCATTTAGCTTTATTTTGCAAATCAGCATTTTTTTTCAAGATGCTGTACGCACAATTAGGGTGACCACCCGTCCCGCGTAGCGCGTGTGCGCACAGCGTTTGAAGCCGAATTCATGCGTCCCACAAATTGAGACCGTGTCACGCATAATCACTGCTTGTTCAAAAATATTTGGTCGATCTATATCCCCGAAGAAGCCCAGGCAGTCAAACGACCATTACTTGACAGTTCAGCGCACTACTGTTGCCACGCCCACCCCTCCTCAGTTGAACTGCTGACTAGGTTGTCAACTTTGTTGTCATGACAGCGCACGCATGTGCATACCAAGACACTGGGAAGGAACTACAGTGCCTTGCGAAAGTATCCGGCCCCCTTGAACTTTGCGACCTTTTGCCACATTTCAGGCTCCAAACATAAAGATATAAAACTGTATTTTTTTCTGAAGAATCAACAGGAAGTGGGACACAATCATGAAGTGGAACGAAATTTATTGGATATTTCAAACTTTTTTAACAAATCAAAAACTGAAAAATTGGGCGTGCAAAATTATTCGGCCACCTTAAGTTAGTACTTTGTAGCGCCACCTTTTGCTGCGATTACAGCTGTAAGTCTCTTGGGGTATGTCTCTATCAGTTTTGCACATCGAGAGAATGAAATGTTTGCCCATTCCTCCTCCAGAACAGCTCGAGCTCAGTGAGGTTGGATGGAGAGTGTTTATGAACAGCAGTTTTCAGTTCTTTCCACAGATTCTCGATTGGATTCAGGTCTGGACTTTGACTTGGCCATTCTAACACCTGGATATGTTTATTCTTGAACCTCTCCATTGTAGATTTTGCTTTATGTTTTGGATCATTGTCTTGTTGGAAGACAAATCTCCGTCCCAGTCTCAGGTCTTTTGCAGACTCCATCAGGTTTTCTTCCAGAATGGTCCTGTATTTGGCTCTATCCATCTTCCCATCAATTTTAACCATCTTCCCTGTCCCTGCTGAAGAAAAGCAGGCAAACACCATGATGCTGCCACCACCATGGTTGACAGTGGGGATGGTGTGTGTTCAGTGTGATGAGCTGTGTTGCTTTTACGCCGAACATAACGTTTTGCATTGTTGCCAAAAAGTTCAATTTTGGTTTCATCTGACCAGAGCACCTTTTTCCACATGTTTGGTGTGTCTCCCAGGTGGCTTGTGGCAAACTTTAAACTACACTTTTTATGGATATCTTTAAGAAATGTCTTTCTTCTTGCCACTCTTCCATAAAGGCCAGATTTGTGCAGTATACGACTGATTGTTGTCCAATGGACAGAGTCTCCCACCTCAGCTGTAGATCTCTGCAGTTCCTCCAGAGTGATCATGGGCCTCTTGGCTGCATCTCTGATCAGTCTTCTCCTTGCATGAGCTGAAAGTTTAGAGGGACGGCCAGGTCTTGGTAGATTTGCAGTGGTCTGATACTCCTTCCATTTCAATATTATCGCTTGCACAGTGCTCCTTGGGATGTTTAAAGCTTGGGAAATCTTTTTGTATCCAAATCCGACTTTAAACTTCTCCACAACAGTATCTCGGACCTGCCTGGTGTGTTCCTTGTTCTTCATGATGCTCTCTGCACTTTAAACGGACCTCTGAGACTATCACAGTGCAGGTGCATTTATACGGAGACTTGATTACACACAGGTGGATTCATCATCATCATCATTAGTCATTTAGGTCAACATTGGATCATTCAGAGATCCTCACTGAACTTCTGCAGAGAGTTTGCTGCACTGAAAGTAAGGGGGCCGAATAATTTTGCACGCCCAATTTTTCAGTTTTTGATTTGTTAAAAAAGTTTGAAATATCCAATAAATTTCGTTCCACTTCATGATTGTGTCCCACTTCTTGTTGATTCTTCACAAAAAATTACAGTTTTATATCTTTATGTTTGAAGCCTGAAATGTGGCAAAAGGTCGCAAAGTTCAAGGGGGCCGAATACTTTCGCAAGGCATTGTATTAGATGCACGCTTTCCAACTCCAAAAATGGAGTCTGAGGCACACTGCCATCATCAATTAAAAGAGATATGCGAGTTCACCATCCTCCCTCCCCCTTCTCTTTCCGTGAACCTCTGGAGTTGCGATTTAATTTTTTTTTAAACTGTTCCTGTGGTGTTGAGCAACTACAATTTAAGTGAATAAATTTTAATGAAAAATAAATTAAATTAAATAGCTAAAGTAAATCTTAAGTGGAAGTGCATCTGTCAACTCATTGAATGTTCAAAATATTATGAATCTTTATTTAGAAAAAAACAACAACACATTAGTTGGCCTATTCAAGAGCAAGAGCAATTGCATATGTTTAGGGGAATAGGGCATTATTCATATCATGTAAGGTGCTATGGGCTAGAAATGGGCAAACCACTATCAGTGAGTCTGCCCGGGGGGTGGGGGCACCGCCGCGCCAGGCAGTGTCCCACATTGTCCCTCAGAAACATACCCCTTATCCCCCCCTTGGGCTTATTAGCAGGTGGTCACCCTATGCACAATAGAATTGTCGCAAAAAAGTGTACACGTAATTTTTTTCTTTACCTTATTCCAATGTTAATGAATTTAAAGTATTCTAAATGAGCAACCACATGCTCAAGATTATGAATTTGCATAAACCATGCCTAATCTCCATATAGGGGCTTTCCTCACAACCTTTACAGCCTTATTAGTTTTTATATTCAACTACCGGTATGCTCTCCTCTAAAAAAAAAAAAATGTATAGGCTCTAAATTTTCATATTTGGTTGCACAATAGACATTCCCACAAAAGAATGTATGAAAATACAGGTCCTTCTAAAAAAATTAGCATATTGTGATAAAGTTCATTATTTTCCTTAATGTAATTATAATAACTTTAATATATTTAGATTCATTGCATACCAACTGAAATATTTCAGGTCTTTTATTGTTTTAATACTGATGATTTTGGCATACAGCTCATGAAATCTCAAAATTCCTATCTAAAAAAAATATATTTCATCCGACCAATAAAAGAAAAGTGTTTTTAATACAAAAAAGTCAACCTTCAAATAATTATGTTCAGTTATGCACTCAATACTTGATGGGGAATCCTTTTGCAGAAATGACTGCTTCAGTGCGGCGTGGCATGGAGGCGATCAGCCTGTGGCACTGCTGAGGTGTTCTGGAGGCCCAGGATGCTTCGATAGCGGCCTTAAGCTCATCCAGAGTGTTGGGTCTCTCGTCTCTCAACTTTCTCTTCACAATATCTCTCAGATTCTCTCTGGGGTTCAGGTCAGGAGAGTTGGCAGGCCAATTGAGCACAGTAATACCATGGTCAGTAAACCATTTACCAGTGGTTTTGGCACTGTGAGCAGGTGCCAGGTCGTGCTGAAAAACCAAATCTTCATCTCCATAAAGCTTTTCAGCAGATGGAAGCATGAAGTGCTCCAAAATCTCCTGATAGCGAGCTGCATTGACCCTGCCCTTGATAAAACACAGTGGACCAACACCAGCAGCTGACATGGCACCCCAGACCATCACTGACTGTGGGTACTTGACACTGGACTTCAGGCATTTTGGCATTTCCTTCTCCCAAGTCTTCCTCCTGACTCTGGCACCTTGATTTCTGAATGACAAGCAAAATTTGCTTTCATCCGAAAAAAAGTACTTTGCACCACTGAGCAACAGTCCAGTGCTGCTTCTCTGTAGCCCAAAAGTGTCTTGACCTGGGGAATGCGGCACCTGTAGGCCATTTCCTGCACACGCCTGTGCACGGTGGCTCTGGATGTTTCTACTCCAGACTCAGTCCACTGCTTCCGCAGGTCCCCCAAGGTCTGGAATCGGTCCTTCTCCACAATCTTCCTCAGGGTCCGCTCACCTCTTCTCGTTGTGCAGCGTTTTTTGCCACACTTTTTCCTTCCCACAGACTTCCCACTGAGGTGCCTTGATACAGCACTCTGGGAACAGCCTATTCGTTCAGAAATGTCTTTCTGTGTCTTACCCTCTTGCTTGAGGGTGTCAGTGATGGCCTTCTGGACAGCAGTCAGGTCGGCAGTCTTACCCATGATTGCGGTTTTGAGTAATGAACCAGGCTGGGAGTTTTGAAAAGCCTCAGGAATCTTTTGCAGGTGTTTAGAGTTAATTAGTTGATTCAGATGATTAGGTTAATAGCTCGTTTAGAGAACCTTTTCATGATATGCTAATTTTTCATGAGTTGTATGCCAAAATCATCAGTATTAAAACAATAAAAGACCTGAAATATTTCAGGTGGTGTGCAATGAATCTAATATATATGAAAGTTAAATTTTTATCATTACATTATGGAAAATAACGAACTTTTTCACAATATGCTAATTTTTTGAGAAGGACCTGTATATGTGTGGTGACAGTAATTTTAATGAGACCAATTGTTCTTTTGTGAATGGATTTTTTCAAACTTTTATCAAGTATTCCCACTCAATCTAGAGGAAAGGTTGTGGAAATCCACTGCTGCGGGAACCCTGTGTTTGCTCCTCACATGCATCTGAACAAACTCTTCCTCTGGCTTAGTTACAGCGGTGAAATGAGGTAAAGCTCAGCTCTCTGTGTTCTGTGGAGTATCGGCAGATTAAAACAGCAAACGCAGAAACCTGTGTGCCTCGTTCTGCTTTTAGTTGAGTCTAGAAAGTTTGAGAGATTGTCACTGTGGCTTTGTGCTTCTTAAAACTCTTTCAAACTTTTCAAGTCAAAAAATATGAAAGTGTTTTAGTGCTGGAATGATGGTTTCATCTGACAGCTGGTGAAATAATTTCAGCAAAACCCAGAAATTCCCTTCAAAACTCACCCTATTGCAGTACTTTATCGTGGGTGTGGGTGTGTGTGGGTGGGTGGGTGGGTGTGTACAATATATATATATATATATATATATATATATATATATATATATATATATATATATATATATATATATATATATATATATATATATATATATATATATATGTGTAGTCTGTTGAGTGTTAGTATTAGCACATATTGAACAGAAAGTCTACTAATACTCTAGTAAGTTGACATCTAGTTGGGTTGTAGTACTGGGTTGTTACATCTGACCCAGGATCTGAGTAGCACAAAAACTACCCAAACACTGGGTTGTTACATCTGACCCAGGATCTGAGTAGCACAAAAACTACCCAAACACTGGGTTGTTACGTCTGACCCAGGATCTGAGTAACACAAAAACTACCCAAACACTGGGTTGTTACGTCTGACCCAGGATCTGAGTAACACAAAAACTACCCAAACACTGGGTTGTTACGTCTGACCCAGGATCTGAGTAACACAAAAACTACCCAAACACTGGGTTGTTACGTCTGACCCATGATCTGAGTAACACAAAAACTACCCAAACACTGGGTTGTTACGTCTGACCCAGGATCTGAGTAACACAAAAACTACCCAAACACTGGGTTGTTACGTCTGACCCAGGATCTGAGTAACACAAAAACTATCCAAACACTGGGTTGTTACGTCTGACCCAGGAACTGAGTAACACAAAAACTACCCAAACACTGGGTTGTTAGGCCTGACCCAGAATCTGAGAAACACAAAAACTACCCAAACACTGGGTTTTTACGTCTGACCCAGAATCTGAGAAACACAAAAACTACCCAAGCACTGGGTTTTTACGTCTGACCCAGGATCTGAGTTACACAAAAACTACCCAAACACTGGGTTGTCACGTCTGACCCAGGATCTGAGTTACACAAAAACTACCCAAACACTGGGTTCTTACGTCTGACCCAGGATCTGAGTTACACAAAAACTACCCAAACACTGGGTCGTTATGTCTGACCCGGGATCTGAGTAACACAAAAACTACCCAAACACTGGGTTGTTACGTCTGACCCAGGATCTGAGTTACACAAAAACTACCCAAACATGGAAAAAGTAGCCCAAATAATTGACTCAAAAGGCTTAATCCAGGATTTGGGTAGAAAAAAACCCAAGATTTTTTATAGTGTAGAACGTTTAAAGTGGACCATCAAAATAAATTGTTATCGAAATATGACTTTATGTTACTTTTCCTTTTTTTGTTAGCATTCTTGTACCGCAGCAGATCAGATCAGTGTGTGTTTTCCCAGAGAAAAGCTCTCGGGACGACAGATAGTTGCGTTGCTCCTGCGGGATTTCACATGTAAACACTGAGCGTCAGAGCCGTTCACAACTTCCCCTCCGTTCATTCGGCTCCTGTGATTTCACTGTGCCAGACTGCTAATGAGTTACACTAGGGAGGTGTGTGTGTGTGTGTGTGTGTGTGTGTGTGCAGGTGTTTGGTCTTCAATCTGTGCAGTGTGAAGGACTTTCCCAGGAGGCTGATACAGTACTACACTATTCAGTAGTGATATATAGACAGCTTCTGACATGTAAAGTTACATGGAAGAAAGTCATTCTAAAAAATTCTGGGTAAAAAACAACCCAATGTTGGGTCAAATTTGGACTAACCCAGCAATTGGGTTGTTTTAACCCAGCAATCGGGTTGTTTTAACCCAGTGTTTTGGTTTGTCTTAAGCAAATATTTAACCCAACCGCATGATTAAAAAAACCCAATCGCTGGGTTAAAACAAATTGCTGGGTTAGTCAATATTTGACCCAACATTGGGCTAAAACAACCTAACATTTTTTAGAGTGAAGGGTTTACATTTTATTACCAGGCCATGTAAAAATATTGTATGTATAACTTTTAAAATGAGAAAAATACTCAGTTATGTTAAAAATTGTGGGGTCGGTAAGCGTTCAGTTTTTTAGTTCAGCTTTGACGTCAAGTTTAAACAGCTTGTTTGAGTTTCTTTATAGACTTCAAAAGGACCCCAGCACTGGAAAAAAAGTGCATTGCCTCGGAGCATTATATGTTTGTTCGGAGCATTTTATTGTCTCCGCTTAATGGACAGTTTGCAAAGAACTATAGATCTGACAGCAGCTGCATTACATACCATAAGTAAATTATTTCATAATTCTTTGTCTGTAAATTATGGTTTTATATGGATGATATTTTTACGTGCAGTAGCGAGTGGGCGTTTACAGACATGCCTAATGCTGCGTTCACACCGCAATGGAATGACACGAATAAATCGCTATTCGCGCGAAGTTAGACGCGTGAACATTCTGAATCCATTCGCTTCATTCGCGTGTGACATTCACTACACAACAGACGCGTAATGGGGGGGGGGGGCAGTGGCAGTCGGCAGAAGGGCTAGCCGAATTAAGGCTGCTCCCGCTGGGGTTGATGAGCGTTGAGCGTCGCTGATCGCCTGGGTCTCACACCTCCGAAAACACCAGATCAAATTTTCAAATAGGCGCTCTCTTAATAAATAAACCACATATTTGAGCTTTAAACAACTACATTCTCGCCTGGAAAACTATTAAAACTACATTTTGTGACACAATAACAGTAGTATTTTTAAATGACTCTGGTCTCTGGGTTTCCCCTCCGTCACTTCAACACGTGGCAGCTGTAAGCAGGCTCCTCATTGGTTAACGCGGCGCGAATATCCGCCAAAGTTCACATTTTTCAACCTGAGCGATTCACCTGTTTCAAAACATTAAAAACGCTCAATTCGCATGATCCTTGCTGCGTCATTCGCGCAAAATCGCACTATTTGCGCCGCCTCATTCGCGGGAATCGTGCCTTTTCGCGTCTGTGCACTGACTTGTAAATCACTCGCGCGAATCGCGTCATTCACGTGTGGTGTGAACGCAGCCTTAAAGAAGCTCCGCCTTAGAAACGGATAGTTTCATACAGACGGTCAGAATGAAGGTTGAAAAAAAAATTCTGCATATATATTAGATTTTTTTGTGTGCAAAAAAACTTTATTAACATTTATAAGTGAACCTCAAGGAACTTAAAATATATATTTTTAAATAAATCCATGTCATGACCCCTTTCTTGCGATTCTTCCATCAGTCTTTAGTGTCTCATGAGCTTTCAGAAATCATTTATGAAACATTTATGATTATTATTGAAAACAGTTGAAAACAGTTACTTCATATTTTTGTGGAAACTGTGAAACATTTTATTGCCCAGGATTTAGTGATGAATTAAAAGTAGTGTTGTCTCGATACCAAAATAATTACTTTGATACCTCAAAACTGATATAGTGAATCGATACCATTGCAAAAACAGTAAAAGTAATTTAATATATATTTATAATATATTTTATTATTATTTTTTTTTTTACAACAATTTTTAAAATCTCACTTGGCCAGAGTGACGACATCCTTACGTCGTTATCAACATACCGGTAAGTTCAACTAGTCTGTGTTTCCCGAAGCCATTGTTCCAACGAATTAGCAAACGGCATCGCAAACTTGCGTGGTTGCAACGACAGCTTTCGAGCTGTGATTATTGGCATAGTTTCTTGTTTGCATGACATGTGGATTTAATAAATACTTATCTTGAGCAAAAAGAAACAAGCTGACATTTAGTACAATCTATATCTTTTATTTCCAATACACTCTAAAAAATGCTGGGTTAAAAACAACCCAAGATGGGTTGAAAATGCACTAACCCAACAATTCAGTTGTTTTTAACCCAATGGTTGAGTTGTTTTAACCCAGTGGTTGAGTTGTTTTAACCCAGTGGTTGGGTTAAATGTTGCTTAAGACAACCCAATTGCTGGGTAAGAACAACTCAACCATTGGGTAAAAACAACCCAATTGTTGGGTTGGTGCATTTTCAACCCAACTTGGGTTGTTTTTAACCCAGCATTTTTTAGAGTGTACATACAAATGTCCTTTGAAAAAGCACCTTTTCGACGCAAGAATGAGCCTATTTGAATCTGGAAAAAATATCAAAATAACTGAGAAAAGTAAGAATTAGTCTTCAGATGTACATAATTTGTAGCAAAAAAAAAATCTAGCATGAATTCAATCTCAAAATAATAAATGTATAGCAGTTATTAGCCTACTCCACCACCTGCGTGACATCATTAACAATCATTAATGTGTTTTGAACGGCAGATTTGCGACAATACAGTTTCAGGAAACAGTCGCGTCTTTCTTGTCCCAAATTACTTATTAAATCACTATTATCCCAAACTTTTGAACGGCTGTGTACATGTTTGTTGTCGTTTTATTTTATTTTTTTGATAAACCAACGCATACAATATCAAAAGGTGCAAAGATTTGGATAGACACAATACAATATTAATATTTGGTTGAACTTCGGAAACAAATATTTAATAATTCTTTGTTTAGGTTTATGGAATGTTAACATTTATTTTTCACTTTTGCAAATTTAATATTTTTATTGTATGAGTGAAACATTTTAACACTAAAACAGATGTGTATTTCTCATACTTGAGTTTGCATGATAGTTAAATAATCATGCAAAGAGTGTTAAATGTGTTAAAAGTAAAAAAAAATTGCCTTTCTTTGTCATATAGAAATTGTTCATCAATCATAAATGAACGCGGCACTATAAAAATTGAGATCTTTAGCGACACTGGTGTAGGGCTGGTCGATTCCGAAATTTTTGGAATCGATTCCGATTCCAATTCCTGATTCCAAGAATCGATTCCGCACTGTTGTTTTCGATTCTTCTTTTTTGAACAAAATCGATGGTGAACCCAGTATGGGTAAAATCTTTCCGTGGCAGGGGCAGCTGCCAATGATACCTGTCACTGCTTTACGTGCCTGACACTCAGCCTGACACTGTTTTACGTGCCTGGCACTAAATCTGTCGCTGTTTTACGTGCCTGGCACTGGATCAGCCAGTGTTTTACGTGCCTGACATCCGACCGGTCACCGCTATAGCAGCTGCCTTGCGACCTGTCAGCTTTATTCGCGTGTGTAATTCCACTGGTCCCGGTTAGATGGGCCTGTCACGCGATTCGTCTGCGTTATTCGCGTCTGTCACTCCATCGGTCACGGTTAGATGAGGCTGTCACGCGTTTCGTCAGCGTTATTCGCGCCTGTCACTCCACCGGTCACGGTTAGATGAGCCTGTCACGCGTTTCGTCAGCGTTATTCGCGCCGGTTAGATGAGCCTGTCACGCGTATTGTCAGCGTTATTCGCGCCGGTTAGATGAGCCTGTCACGCGTATTGTCAGCGTTATTCGCGCCGGTTAGATGAGCCTGTCACGCGTATTGTCAGCGTTATTCGCGCCGGTTAGATGAGCCTGTCACGCGTTTTGTCAGCGTTATTCGCGCCTGTCACGCGTTCTGTCACCTCTATATGCTCCTGTCACGCGTTCTGTCACCTCTATATGCTCCTGTCACGCATTCTGTCAACTCTACATGCTCCTGTCACGCGTTATGTCACCTCTATATGCTCCTGTCACGCGTTATGTCACCTCTATATGCTCCTGTCACGCGTTATGTCACCTCTATATGCTCCTGCCACGCGTTCTGTCACCTCTATATGCTCCTGTCACGCGTTCTGTCACCTCTATATGCTCCTGTCACGCGTTCTGTCACCTCTATACGCTCCTGTCACGCGTTATGTCACCTCTATATGCTCCTGTCACGCGTTCTGTCACCTCTATATGCTCCTGTCACGCGTTCTGTCACCTCTATATGCTCCTGTCACGCGTTCTGTCACCTCTATATGCTCCTGTCACGCGTTCTGTCACCTCTATATGCTCCTGTCACGCGTTCTGTCACCTCTATATGCTCTATGCTCCTGTCACGCGTTCTGTCACCTCTATATGCTCCTGTCACGCGTTCTGTCACCTCTATATGCTCCTGTCACGCGTTATGTCACCTCTATACGCTCCTGTCACGCGTTCTGTCACCTCTATATGCTCCTGTCACGCGTTCTGTCACCTCTATATGCTCCTGTCACGCGTTCTGTCACCTCTATATGCTCCTGTCACGCGTTATGTCACCTCTATACGCTCCTGTCACGCGTTCTGTCACCTCTATATGCTCCTGTCACGCGTTCTGTCACCTCTATATGCTCCTGTCACGCGTTCTGTCACCTCTATATGCTCCTGTCACGCGTTATGTCACCTCTATACGCTCCTGTCACGCGTTCTGTCACCTCTATATGCTCCTGTCACGCGTTCTGTCACCTCTATTTGCTCCTGTCACGCGTTCTGTCACCTCTATATGCTCCTGTCACGCGTTCTGTCACCTCTATATGCTCCTGTCACGCGTTCTGTCACCTCTATATGCACCTGTCACGCGTTCTGTCACCTCTCTATGCACCTGTCACGCGTTCTGTCACCTCTCTATGCTCCTGTCACACATATGGGGGTGGTTTATATATTTACTTTGCTAACTAAGCAATACATCAAATACAAAATATGCATTTATCCACATTAGATAATTAATATAGGGAAGCGTGGGGGAACCTAACGCTTTTCGACTTTCAGTCATTTATTTAGTTTCAGTAAATCCACTTGGGGTTCATTTCACACGTAGCCTATAATACAAGTATGTGGTTTTGTTTCATTAGGTGTAGCCTATGCTTTTTTCTTGACATACCCCAAAAGAATGGAAGTGAAATGTGACAACGTACCCCTAGGTAAGGTACATTGTAACACGTCCAAATAACAGCTTAAAATGTTATCATACAATCAAAAAATATACAAGACAAACTAAAATATTTTGTTAACAAAAAATAATTTTTTTAACATTTTATAATAAAATAATGGCATTTTTACTCATTAAAAATACACATTTTTGAGTTTGACAACAAACACATTGCTATATACAGCACATCATAGTTAAAAACATAATGAATCTTTTTTAATAAATTGACTCTGAGTCTTTATTCACCCTTGTTTCTTGGCTCAAAAGAGTAAAAAATACATTGAATATAATATCTAGGGGCGTTTTTTTAACCGTGTTTTTTTTTATTTTAATTTTGGCACTGTTTTTTCTCTAAATAATATTGATATGGCAACTAGTAAACACAATAAGTTTCATCATCCTGTGGCCTATACCATGAAGCTGGTTTAGCTGGCTGGCCAGCTGTGAGTAAAGTGACACACCTCTGATGCAATAAAGCCACTCCCCTGTTTCTGCTCCAAATTAAAGGTCATTACATAGCAAATGGTTTTTAAAGACTAAAGCATCTGGCTTTTAACAATGCTTATTTATAATTATTATTATTATTATGATTTATAATAATTTATATATAATTTAGGTAATTATTATACCCGTAATCAATTACACATTTATCATTTTAGTTAATCAATCATTAATAGGCACTTTGTTAAAATTAATATAAATAGCCTATATAAAAGTAATGCAAATAAGCTTTAAAATAAAATAAAGCTATTAAAAAAAAGATTTAATGAGTTTAAATGTTCAGTTCTCTCTCTATATAAACTAAACTAACTTCATAACTTTTACTTGCATTGACATATAATGTTTTTTTCTTTAAGTTGTCCTCTTTCCGCAGAAGAGAGAAATGAATCTCACTCAATCTGGTGAGAAGTGAATCTCTGTTCAACAGCATGTGATTGGCTGTTCACTAGGAATGTCACATCATTGATCCACAGCATGTGATTGGCTGTTCCCTACGGATGTCACCCACTGATCCACAGCATGTGATTGGCTGTTCCCTACGGATGTCACCCACTGATCCACAGCATGTGATTGGCTGTTCACTACAGATGTCACCCACTGATCCACAGCATGTGGTTGGCTGTTCACTACCGATATCACATCACTGATCCACTGATCCACTGATCCACATTGGCTGTTGACTGCTGATGTCATAGCTAACAAAGCCTGAGTTGACAGAGAAAGCTGATGATCAGCATCATGGGACCAACAAAGCCTGAATAGATTGGTTTGGTTTTGTCAACTCAAAACTAATCCTGTAACCCTGAGTTTGTTAAACCACCATCATAGTACAGGCCCCTGGCATGTGTAGAAAGTGTTAAAACATACAACTAACCTCAACACTAGGTTTTGCTCCGCGCTCCCTATAGGCTCTCTTCCTTTGTCACACTAAATCGTATATGTGCATAGTTAAGAACATTTAGTTTTTTTAGCCTACCATCACATAAAGGTTGCATTTGCATGGTGGTAACTCAAATTTTTTTTTTTTTTTGGCTTGGAATTTCGTTTGTTGTAAATATGAACTGAATTTAGAAATGCTTTTGAAATTAAAAACTGGAACGCTGACATGGAACAAGATTGGCAAAACAATGATCCACGAGTCCACGGCCTTTGTTGTGAATATACACAAATAAAAGTAGACAGTTTATAGTGTATAATAATGTCTTGCATTTTTCTGTATTGATAAAAATGACGGAGTAGGCTACTGTGAGTTGTTTTCGTTGTCATTAAGGGGAAAACGTGCCTGCGTTCATCGGGCAGAGGGTTAAAGATAGCCTAGGCCTACATTTATAATGCAAAAGCTTTACATTCAAGATCAATAAAAATATAAAGCTTTTGCAAAATTATAAATGTGTATACTGTCACTTCATGCATTTAATGCGTCCTGGTTGAATACGTTTTCCAAAAATGGGAAGTGTTTTTTACTTTCTATTCATTACATAATCCTAAATAAAAATGTAGGCTACTCAACTGTTTTCACCATTAATGATAATAATACATGTTTATTGAGCTCAAATCCTCATATCAAAGTGATTTGAGAAGGATCATGTGACACTGAAGACTAAAATGATGATAAATTCCGCTTTGATCACAGGAATAAATGATACTTTACTAGGCCTATACATTTACATAGAGAGAAAAAAGTTATTTTAAATTGTAAAAATATTTCCCAATATTGTTTTTGCTGTATTTTGGATCAAATAAATGCACCCTCCTTTTAAAGCAGAAGAGACTTCTTACAAAAACAATCAAAATAGTAGGCTATACCAGTGTCAACCTTTTTTCATTCATGGCACCCTTTGACAATTTTCAAAATGTTGTGGCACCCCCTGTAACATAGGTTACACTAGGAGTGTAATGGTACAGATTGCTCACGGTTCGGTTTGTATCATGGTTTTAGGTTCACGGTTTCAGTACGGTTCGGTATTTGCTATCTTCAGGGAAAAAAGGACTAATAAAAATAAAGAAAATAAGAACAAATAACTTAAATACAAGCAGCAGCACAAATAAATACTACTGAGCAAAGATACTAATAAAATAAACTATGCATTTTAGGTTTTCCAGGTAGGTCTAACATTAGTTTTTAGGTAGAGAAATTGAATAAATAATCAGATGTAAAATAACTGCATATTTAACTGTTTAAATTAAAGATGAATCCTTATCAAACTTACAAAAGCTATCCAATCAAGAGCAGGGAGTGATGTCCTTATCTTTTGTTTGACAGACAGCAGTAAAGGCTACTGCCCCTTTAACACCTAATGCAAGGATAGTTGTCGTCTTTCTCGACTGTATAATGTTCACTTAAGGCATACAGAATATGTCTGCTTGGATTCTCATCAAGATGGACATGTTGACATACTTTTAGAGTTTGTCTGTTCAAGCGCAAGACTTGAAAGAGAACATTTTTTTTGCGTGCTGTGAGACGTGTGCGCGCTTTCGAATGAGCGCACAGAGACAGAACTTCTCACAGTGCGCGCGAGTTCTCATTCGCAAATAACGCTGTCGGAAAGCGTGACAGGCACATCAAACCGTGACCGGAGGAGTGACGGGCGCTAATAACGCGGACTGAACGCGTGACAGGCACATCAAACCGTGACCGGAGGAGTGACAGGCGCTAATAACGCGGACGGAAAACGCGTGACAGGCCCATCTAACCGGGACCGGTGGAGTGACAGGCGCAAATAATGCGGACGGAAAACGCGTGACAGGCTCATCTAACCGGGACCGATGGAGTGACAGAAGCGAATAACGCAGACGGAGCGCGTGACAGGTGCATCTAACCGTGACCGGAGGAGTGACAGGCGTAAATAACGCGGACGGAAAACGCGTGACAGGCTCATCTAACCGTGACCGGTGGAGTGACAGGCGCGAATAACGCTGACGAAACGCGTGACAGGCTCATCAAACCGGGACCGTGACAGGCGCAAATAATGCGGACGGAAAACGCGTGACAGTCACATCAAACCGTGACCGGAGGAGTGACAGGCGCAAATAACGCGGACGGAAAACGCGTGACAGGCTCATCTAACCGTGACCGGTGGAGTGACAGGCGCGAATAACGCTGACGATACGCGTGACAGGCTCATCTAACCGGCGCGAATAACGCTGACAATTCGCGTGACAGGCTCATCTAACCGGCGCGAATAACGCTGACGATCCGCGTGACAGGCTCATCTAACCGGCGCGAATAACGCTGACGAAACGCGTGACAGGCTCATCTAACCGTGACCGGTGGAGTGACAGGCGCGAATAACGCTGACGAAACGCGTGACAGCCTCATCTAACCGTGACCGATGGAGTGACAGACGCGAATAACGCTGACGAATCGCGTGACAGGCCCATCTAACCGGGACCAGTGGAATTACACACGCGAATAAAGCTGACAGGTCGCAAGGCAGCTGCTATAGCGGTGACCGGTCGGATGTCAGGCACGTAAAACACTGGCTGATCCAGTGCCAGGCACGTAAAACAGCGACAGATTTAGTGCCAGGCACGTAAAACAGTGTCAGGCTGAGTGTCAGGCACGTAAAGCAGTGACAGGTATCATTGGCAGCTGCCCCTGCCACGGAAAGATTTTACCCCCTCTCGGTGAACCTAGTTCCGGAGTGACCGCAGGATACAAGGATGTAGAAAGTATCCTTCTCCGAAACGTTATTTGTAAAATGATGATCCATTTCCATAACTCTGATGAATTTTAAATGATGGATTCTCCTGAAATGGCCCATATAGCCCAGAAGTAAATGCGATTTAGCCTAATAAATAAAAAGGATCGCACATTATTCATGGATGTGCATTTATTGCATGTTTAAAACTACATGACATGTCTAAAATGCATGTGCACAGTTAAGTTAAATGACTACATTCAAGTAAGTGCTTTTGCACAGAATGTACGAGGCAAAATAACGACAATATTAACAAAAACAATAATATAAGAGTGCGCAGTTTATTTGTCAATCAGATGCGCGAGCAAGTTCCGTTCATTACTATAGCAACACTCGGTCATTAAGCTGTACTCTAGTATAGGCGCATTTTCTTTGTTATCAATGGATTAAAGAAAATAAAAGAAAATAGAAAATTAAAATAAGACCTTCACATCTGCATCTGTAAGCAGAGCTCAAAACCTACCGTTGTGGACAACAGAACCATTTCACAATTTAAAATGATAGAGTTTATGTGTGCAAAACGTAGCAAACTTCTCCACGATGCAGGATCACAGAAGGAAACAATGACAATAAACACTATTAAACTAAGTGAATGAAAGGTATAGTAATAATCAGCGATATGCGTTCACATATGGCTCGATTTGAACGTTTCATACCATAAAAATAAGTAGTTAGAATTACGTTCTAGTGACGTCATCACGCAATGACGCAAAAAAACGCTGAATTGCTTTATTTTTAACTCGTTATTTGAAACTAACCGTTCAAAAGAACCTTTTGCAAAAATTAAAGAGACTTCCAATCATTATTAGTAAGCGAGAGACAGGTGAATAAAGAGGAGTCGAATCCCCGCGATGGAATCGATTCCAAACGTTGGAATCGACTCTCGATTCCCAACGCCTTGGAATCGAGGAATCGATTCTTTTTGGAATCGATTCCCAGCCCTACACTGGTGGCCGTTAAGTGAACTGCAGAAGCCACTTATTGATCAAGAGAGACTGATCGGGATTCAAGGCCTTCCTGATACTGATTTGTGTTTGATTTGTGGTAAAAAGAAGTTGGAAATAGCCTTCTTTTGCAGGAATATACTACATCTCGACACCATCCACACTGCTGAGACAGCGACGTTAAGAAGAGTAAATATTGATTGATTTTCCTCTCAATAAGTTACCAAAATAAACACAACAAAAAAGACAGCAGCGAAGAACCAGCATTTCAGAAAACATCTGATGATCGTGGCGATGTGGATGTGTTTGCACCAGCTCGGCGATTTACTTCATGTCGACAGATGAGGTAAAAATCACACTGATATAATAGTTTGATTATTAAGTAACGTTAGGCCTATATTTGAGACTGAAGATCTGGCGATGTGAGACTGTAACGTTAGTTTGAATTAATCCATTTTCTTTAAATTACACATTGACAATTACAGTCCAGAATTGCTCTTTTTGGCATGATCCTGAACTTTATAAGCATTAGTTTAATAGTTTTGTAAGGGAAGAGAGGCTCTCGGGAGCGCGCATAACCGCCCCATTCGTTTGATTTTCCCGGCAAAACCGACCCATACAAATCAGTCATAGGCTTTCATAGTTTATTTGGCAATGAAAAAAGCGATTAATACATAGGCCTAAATTCTTTCACATAGCCCCTTTTTGTTAAATATGGAGTTTTGTTGTGTGTTAGAGATGAACTACATTTAAGCCTCTAAATGTTGCACAGTAAACTTCACTTGGCAAGATCATCTGAGCACATCCGATGAATTTGACCATTTGTGAGACTATCATCTGAACGATATTCAGTATGTTTAAGTCACTTAAAATAGTTTTTACTGCTCTTACCGGAGACTGTTGTGATATCATCACCTCTCAATGCACATTTAAAGGCACAATATGTAAGATTTTTGGGTTAAAATAACACAAGAATGTGTTTAAACAGCCATAAAAGACGTCCACTCTCCCCCTGCTGACCTAACGAGGAAACATTATGGGATGTGTGCAAGCCAGACGAGGGAAGACCCAAGTTTGTTTTGAAGATGAAAAAACATCCCAAGCATAATGTTCTTGCACCATTCCTGATTCCTTTCTAAAGCCCTATTCGGACTGGATTAGTTTTACATGGGGACGTGGGGGTAAAGTAATTATTACCAGAGGTTCTCTGTGATTTTAGTCCCGTCCGAATGTGCCGTCTCGGTAATCATTACAGACAATAGCCCTATTCGGACGGGATTAGATTAACATGGGGACATGGGGGTAAAGTCATTTTACCTCAGGACGTCTGTAATATTAATGGCCAATTCGCACGGGATAAGACATCTCAGTAAAACTAGCAGAAGTGGGAGGAGTAACTCGCTTTACGCACCTCCTTGACGTCATGTGCGTATGACGTTACCGTTATAACGCGAGCAAACACACAACCTGAGCGCCAGTCTGAACTCCGTCTCCAATATATATGTGTGTTTATAAACAGTTAGGTCCAGTCTAACGATTCTGATTGGATTATGTTGGTAATAGACACTTTCCTAGAGCTAAAATGTGTTGTGCCTCCAAGTGCTTTTGATCTTCTTTTTGCTTTAAATGATATGCAGAAAAACTGGACGTTTGCCACAGATTTGTCCCTCCACCTACAACGCAACCGAATGCTTCAAGCGCCTTCAAGTTCGCAAAATGCGCTTTTTTTAAACAGGAAATGACGGAATTTTCCCATACATTTTTACAGCGGGTCTATTCGAACAGGATTAGTATTACCCCAGGTCATTTTCCCAGACCTTTTTACAGAAGGCTAAAGTCTCGGTAATCTTTACTGACATTGTCCGTAATGATTACCGAGATGGCACATTCGGACGGGACTAAAATCACAGAGAACCTCTGGTAATAATTACTTTACCCCCACGTCCCCATGTACAGGGTAGGGATGGCTCGATACCACAATTTTGGCTTCGGTACGGTACCACAATCTAATACCGAAGTACCGATATTAAATCGATACCACAAGGTCTGATATTAGCGCGGGTATATTGCACGCGAATGAGAACAATTATGCAAGTTTTGAGTTTATAAAGTGGGAAATTACCACAAATGTTTATTAGTAAATTAATCAGCGAAGCTTATCACATCAAATCAGTCATTTGAAAACTTTCTTGTGAGAAATAATTTCAGCAAAAATCTCTCAAAATTAGCAAATTGCTTCTGGTTTCAAAAGACATCGCACTACACTAAAGCAATCTGCATAATCCGATTCAACATTTCACGCTCGTCTCGGGACGGATAACGGAAATCATTTGAACACGCAAGAGATTTTATAGCATTTCGTAATAACAGTTACAGGAGACATGAGCTTATAACAACGACACACACACACACACACACACACACGCCTGTCACTTAGTCACGCTCGCACATTACACATTAAGTTTCCTTAAACAGTCAAATACACAGAATTATGTACAAATGTCCGTCTTTAGTGAGTATTCACATAAACACAGTCGGCGGTGTCTAACGCGAATGTAAACAGTGCAATAGTACGCGTGCAAATATAATGAGATCTAAATGTCATTGGTTGAAACAAACGCTGGAGATTGTGATATTTGATCTTATGTTAGGCTGTGTGTGTGCGTTGATCAGTGTTAAAAAAAACAAAAATGTCTAAATGAGATGGTTTGAATGATCCACTGACCTGTCGATCTCTTAAGAAGTCCTAAAGTCAGGATAGTGACAGATGCTTCTTGGCTAGGTTTGATGGTTCTTCATCAGTTTTATAAGCAAAGTCATTACAAATGTTACTTCTACTCCTCTCTTTATTCATTCGTTTTGGGCATCTTGAGTGAGATTCAACTGCTTTATCCATTTTGTCCGTCTATGTTGTTGTCACATTAGCCGGTTGTTTCGGGTCAGTTGGGGTAGCGCGCTGCCATCTAGCGGTGAACTTCGGAAAAGCAGCATATACCGAAATGTGCCAAATCATGATATCGTACCGTTTTAAATAAAATATATACCGGTATTTTTCCAGTACCGGTATATCGCGCATCGCTAGTACAGGGTGTCCGCGGGGTTTTATTAAAAAGTGATAAATCAAAATTGTCAAATTTAAGGCCATTAAAAGTGTAGGGGTGTAAGAAAATATCGATACACGTGAATATCGCGATATTATGTTTGGCGATACTGTATCGATTCTCAAAAACGCTGTATCGATATTTATATATTTATTTATTTACATCCAAGATTCGTGGCTGTGTGTTCGGTTTAACCCACAGACTGTATAACACCCAACCGCTAGATGGCAGTGTTATCTCAGAACGTATAACTGACGCGGAGCCGGAGAAGCGCAAGGTGAAAGTGCGTGCATCACTAGTGTTTAGATTAGCCAACCCAGCTCTCAAGACGATAGCATTATTCCTAGCCTGCAGTATACAGAGCTGAAGTGTGGACTCATGTTGGCTTCAGCTATAAAGAAGCCACTAAGGAAATCGACAAGAATCATTTTGTTTGCAAAATAGGCCAAGTTATAATCTAATACTCGGGAAACACATTGAAACAGAGAGCTCGCTTAACATCCTGACGTCACCCGCGCTGCTGAGAAGCGTTTCGATAGAATGTCCTGCACGTTTTCCTCTCAGTAACAAAATAAACACACGCCAAAACTGACAGCGGTGGCAGGAGAACGAAAGATAATAGCGATGTGGATATGGATGCACCTGCTCTGCAGTTCAGTAATGTTACTTGAAATGGCACTTTATACAATAGACTGCTTTATAGAAAACAGCTTTAGGGTCCGATCACACAGAACGCGTTTTTTGCGCTTTAATGTGTCTAGGCAACCCCCGAATCACCTGTACTACTGTCAGTCAAATCAATGTAACGGTCAACACAACGGAAGGCCTGCCGCTTCATTCATTCGATTGGACAACAGAAAATAAGTGCGATGATGTTGCGCGCTTTTCTGCTCAGAGTTGACTTTTTTTCATCTTCATGCGCTCGGAGCGCTCCTATAAAAACGCGAGGCACAGCAAGCGGTTTAAACGCGAGGCGCCCAGGGCGCATAAGCAGCGCGCATAACGCTCTCTGCCAAACGAAATCCATTCAAAAAAGGCACCTCTCGCTGCAAAAACACGTTCTGTGTGATCGGGGCTGCTGTGTTAAAGCCATAGACAGTAAAAGAAATGGACGGAGCGTTCCCATTGACGTCAACGGCGAAAGAATGAAGTCAACCTAGGGGCACTCACTTCCTGATGGCTGAGCGAACTGCGCAGGCTCAGACTGAGCTTGAGGACGTCGATGTGACGTGAGCCTCCTGTCTGACAGCTGTGAGTCTTCTAGTAGATGTGGAAAGCGAAATCTGAATCACGTTGTTTAAATATTTTCTCCCGTTGCTTTTGGCTCACTATGGGCTTCTCCCCATTCTTCTCCCTTGACTTTATCAGACTTTATGTCTCCACGTCCCCCCGACTGTCTCATAGACAGTAAAAGATTGCCTGCGAGCGTCTCCTCAGGTCTATACGGTAATTTCTCAACTGTGCGACAGAGTCGCGTTGGTTATGACGCAATCATTAGCCTATTTTTACAAAAACAGCTTCTGCGGGGCGATAGTGTAAGATACAAGGTAATGGAGCCTTTTATACATTGTCGTGTTTCTTTAGAAATAAACAATGGACAAATGGAGTCTTTAAACGTCTCAGATGTAAAGTTATTCACTGTCAAAGTGCCTCAAAAATGAATGGGAGTCAATGGGATGCTAACAGCAGGTGATGGCTTGGTTAGCAATGGCCGCCCCTATGGGTGGAACGCTTTCCGAGCGCTAGATTACCCCCTTGGTTAAAGCCCCACTTGGCTACTTTTGCTCTCGGGGTCCCCCTACAGTTTGGAAAAAATAATGTCCTCAAATACTGTCGTAATGTCTGTCATCCTACAACAGGGGATGCCATCGCGCGTGCATTTGTTGACATGACAACCCCGATAGCCCTGAACTAGTGATGCGCGGTTCGTCTCATAACCCGCGGACCCCGTATGTCTATTTAATGGTCGCGGGTGGGCGGCGGGTTGTAAAAATATATACAGTGGTGCGGTGCGGGCCAAATAACTTCATAAAAGCGTCCCGCGGGTCGGTGCAGCACTAACAGTTCCCCTGAACACTGCAAGAGGAGTTCTTCTGGCATCGCGTGTGAAATGTCTTCATCCCAGGTAACGTTACAGTCAGTGCCATATGTCTCAGCATGTCATATGAATATAATTTCATGGGTTTTATTTTTTTCAAACGCCAAATAATCACGATGCTCACGTTTACAAGCCAGCGTCATTATAGTAGTCTATTGGTTACCGTTTTACAGAATCTATATGATACTTCAGTTCAATGTTTGAGTGGCTCACCGTAACAAGCAGGACAGCATCGGTCGGGCACGCCTCCTTCAGCTCACGCCGACGAGCAAACCCTGGTCACATTTTGATCCTCGTCCTGCCTTTAATCCCATCATTTTTTCATTTCCTCTTATTGCTTTCCTCCAACAAAACCTTTTCTTTCTTATTTGTCTGTGCTGCTTCGGACATGACTATATTATCCGACGAACAAAGTTGGGCTCGCACGTCCGAATGTAAGGAAGTGTGTGTGTTGGTGGAAGTGACGTATATGCCGTAAAGCAGTCGAATTTTGTAGTTCTTTTCTTTTTCTCGGGTTACTACCCGAAACCCGAAGTTTAAAAGTACGATTAAAAACGATACAGACCCCATCAAGCTATGGCAGACGTGTCATTCAACCTATTGTAAGTCGATTTATCATCACAAGAGTCTTAAAAAATATATTATGAAGGTTGAAAAGTTACCTAGTGCTGCTTTAAATTATAAACAAACAGTCATTCAGTCATGAAATGGACTGCACTTTCTGTGGTTAAATAGCCACTGCTATACTGTGAACTAGTGTTGTCAAAAATATCGATATTTCGATATATATCGATACTGGAATATCTGAAACGATACGATTCTCAGTTTTTACAGTATCGATATTAGCTGCGCTCTCCTCTCCGACCGTCAGCGAGCTGACACACACCGGCATATTCTCACTCAGCCCGGTTAACCTCTGAGCACGGCGAACGCGCGTTCTGCTGAACTTTTTCCTCATGACAGTGTGTTAGTGTTAGTGTGTGATCGGTCTGAATTTCACGCGGGATTGCACATAAATTAATTCTAGCCTACTAATGCCCGCAGATTTCGTGCTCCACATCTGAAGCGCACACACACATAGCCTACCCTAATAAAGCCGCCTCTGACATGATACAAGTGCAAACATTTGCTTCCTTTTCCAGCATATTATTGGTCAAATACACTCAAAGAATTATCAGTGCACATCTGGAAGAGTATTAACGTAAACACAGTCGCAAACAGTTCAGGAAGAACGAGTAACAGGAACAGTGTTTAGGATCCATGCGTCTGTTAGTCTTAAAGGGGCCGCAGTCATTTGCTATTCAAACTACAAAAAGACAAACGATCAACTGCTCTTGACTGATAAACTTGTGTAACTTTAATAGTTTCGTCTGTACGCTATTGAATTTTTTACAAAGAACATTATCCAATGTTGTTTTAAATGTAATTACTATGCATTTTTTTAATTCAGTTTCTTATCTGAATGTTAGACCTACCTGAAAAAATAAAGCAGTCTTTTTAATTTTTATCTTCTATTCTATTGCATTTATTTGTGCTATTGTTTGTAATCTGTTTATTTGTTCTTATTTTATTACTGTTTACTCGTCTTTTTAAATTCAATTTACCATTCGAAATCAAGCTTC
Source organism: Pseudorasbora parva (assembly GCF_024679245.1). Lineage (NCBI taxonomy): Eukaryota > Metazoa > Chordata > Actinopteri > Cypriniformes > Gobionidae > Pseudorasbora > Pseudorasbora parva. The sequence goes on along the minus strand of NC_090173.1, from coordinate 11,140,230 downwards.
CTTGTGCTGTGTGTAAGCTACTGCAACACAATTACCCTATTGTAAAAAATACATTGAGATAGCAAAAATTTGTGAGATAATTTTAATAGTAATTGATCAATTGATCAATAATTGTTCAAATCAAAATGATGCCCAACCCTAAGGAACATGCTGGCCACATGAATTTTTAGTAAAAAATAACAATGAATAATAAGTTCTGTTGTCATATTAAGCATCTTATCTTATTTATTTATTTATTTTTTTACTGTGGTATCGATTTAGTATCGATATATCGATATTTTAGTCTGATATCGTATCGAAGTCATAATTTTGGTATCGTGACAACACTACTGTGAACCTTTAAAACATTTACACATAAAGAACCCTGCAGTCACTTTACATTTCCCTCAACTTAGATTGCACATTGCATATGATTAGTGCATAAATTATACTGTATTAATTAAATAAAATAATTTGTCTCGTGTTTTAGGCGTATGGTTGTGTTCTTTATTCTTTTAAATTATAAAAAACAAAAACACACAAAAAAGAAATATCGCAATAAATTGCCTCTCTTACAACATCGCAATATATTGCAATATATCGTATCGTAACCCCTGTATCGTGATACGTATTGTATCGCCAGAGTCTTGGCAATACACAGCCCTATAAAAGTGTTAAATGTGGTCTCATAGGTATTATTTTTTTCCAAATTAGGCATTATTTTTTCAGACTATCAGTCTGAATTGTCCTATTCTGTCCTATTCTGATTGAAATTCTATCTGCGTTTAGTTAGTTCGTTTAAATATGGGCTTTAGCATATCTGGATCATAATCAAAAATCTTTCGTCTCCATCTCAGCGTGTGTTTGATGCTGACGTCATATTCAGTGGTCGTTCGGCAACACTGCGCGCTCAACAGAAGTGGCTGGCTCACGTTTTATTTTAGACTTGCTTCAAGGCATATCTTCAACGACTATCCTCATAAGAGCAATCTTAAATGATTTATATAAAGTCTAAAATGAACAAAAAGAGTTGTGAGAGAATGAGGCGCGATCCATAGACATATAAACAGTGAGATCCGCGTGTCTGTCTGCTCTTAAAGGGACAGCAGCCAATAAAGCTTCCTGTCAGTAAAGTTAAAGAACAAAGGGAACAGAGAAAATGACTCGCTGCTCTTGACTAAATAACTTTTGTAGCTTTAATAAGAATTAACTATGTAATTTATAGTTTATGCAGTGCAGACTGCATATAACTTTTATAACTTTATTAAATTTCTGTATATTTCCTAACTGTTAAGACAGGAAGGGCAGGAATAAACATGACATTTATTATGGGTTTATGTTATCATTGTTTTAAGTTTACTTAAATTAAAAACTTATATTTTTGAAGCCTAATAATGAATGTAAACAAAAAATCAATAGCTGAATTAATATCAGTAATACTGGCCTTCATTCATAAAAAGATGCCATTTAAACAAGTATTTAAAATAATATATGAATATTTAATAATATATTTAAAATATATTTTTAAGTAATATATTTAAAATATACTGTCTTTATGTTGTTTCTACATTAATTTGATTAACTATGAAATTATATAAAAAATGTATTAAAAACGTACAAAACCTTTTTTTTATTGCGATTAATCACAGAAAAAATATGTGATTAATCTAGTTAAAGTTTTTAATCGATTGACAGCACTAGTTTTTAGTATTTTGTTTAATTCAACAACTTATCACAGTTATAGAAATGTAATATTTGGCTCGGGTTTTGTTGTTGGAAAAAAAACACTAAATAATTTAATTGCTGAAATACCAATTATTAATGTAAATCAAATGTGTATGCACTGCAGTAATGCTTCTCCTTAACCGACCTTTGTGAATGTTGAGATGTATTTTACTGTGTCTGAATGATAACTTATCACAGATTTCCTCCTGCTGTCGTTTCTAAATCTATTCTTTGTATATTATATATGTCAAAATCTGTGTAAATAATAGAAAGGTCACTGATTAACACTTGCAATTCAGTGTCGTGATGGTTTTAAAAAATATTCTGAAGGTAGTAAAAAAAGGTATTAAAAAGTAGTACATTTAACTTAAGGATTGCTGGATATACCCTGATGTAAAACTAATCCAGTCCGAATAGGGCTAATGTCAGTGAAGATTACCGAGACTTTAGCCTTCTGTAAAAAGGTCTGGGAAAATGACCTGGGGTAATACTAATCCTGTTCGTATAGACCCGCTGTAAAAATGTATGGGAAAATTCCGTCATTTCCTGTTTGAAAGTTTTTTAAAAAAGCGCATTTTGCGAACTTGAAGGCGCTTGAAGCATTCAGTTGCGTTGTAGGTGGAGGGACAAATCTGTGGCAAACGTCCAGTTTTTCTGCATATCATTTAAAGCAAAAAGAAGATCAAAAGCACTTGGAGGCACAACACATTTTAGCTCTAGGAAAGTGTCTATTACCAACATAATCCAATCAGAATCGTTAGACTGGACCGAACCGGTGTTTTTTTTTTTTTAAACACCCATACACACACACACACACACACACACACACACACACATATATATATATAGGAGACAGAGTTCAGACTGGCGCTCAGGTTGTGTTGCTCGCGTGATAACGGTAACGTCATACACACGACGTCAAGGAGGTTGCGAGTTACTCCTCCCACTTCTGCTAGTTTTACTGAGATGTTATCCCGTGCGACTTGGCCATCCCATAGACCCTCCCCTCAAAGAATTCAGGACAGAAGTGGCCAAAAGCGGACAAGAGATGGATTAAAACTCCAGGTGTAAATGGGAATGTCTCCCTCATCTACTGCTGATCCGATCGACGGAAACGCATCTTAATGCCAAGACCCTAGAGTGAAATGTCTAAAATAAGAGCTGACACTATATAGTTTCATATTTAGCTTTCCAGCATTTATTGTTTTGCCCTCATAATAAAAAACAAATCAAATGTAATATTTCGGCCATATTAGGCTATTGTAGAATCATGTGTGAATCATGTATAATGTAGTAGTGTGTGTGATGATCAGCGCTGCTGTCAGATGTGTGTGTGACGGCATTCTCCTCCCACTCTCTCTTCTCCCTCGTCCCTCTCTCGCTCCATCACTCTCGCTGGTGTTCCTCATCTGTAGCCGGTGGATCGCAGGAGCCGTGTGTGTGTGTTTTGTTGTTGGGGAGCGCGTGCCGATTGCTCAGGATCGCGAGCCTCTGTGAGTATTCACTTCTGCAGTGTGTGTGTGTGTGTGTGTGTGTGTGTGTGTATAGAGATGGACAACTCAACTCCGTGTGTCGGAGAGTTTCTGTACAGTTGAGTTATATATGTGCGTCAATCTCATTCTATTCTATTCTATTCTATTCTATTCTATTCTATTCTATTCTATTCTATTCTATTCTATTCTATTCTATTCTATTCTATTCTATTCTATTCTATTCTATTCTATATTGTATTATATATTCTATTGTATTCTATATTCTATTGTATTCTATATTCTATATTCTAGTCTATTCTATTCTGTTCTATTCTGCTGATATTTCAGTTCCTCTTTGTAATGCTTTTTGGTATTGTAGGATGTCGCAAGTAAAGTACTTTGAATGGACCGAGAACAAATGATGGTAATGTTTGGGAAAGCCTTTACCGTGTGTGTGTGTGTGTGTGTGTGGTCATTAGTTGAACTCATCAGTAGCATCTCTCCTTCTCAACAGCGTATGTTTATTCATACGGCTGTCTGTTTGCTTGTTTGTGCAACAGAAGATTCAGTCCAGGCGTGTGTTTGTGACTCACTGAATGAGTTCCTGATTGTGGGTTTTGTTTGCCGCTCGTGTGTTTGATTAGCGGAGCTTGTTGCGTCGACTCGAGCCGCGCTCAGCTAAAGGTATGCTCAAAACACTAAGGTGTTAGTGATTTGCCTGTAAAACAAACCTAAGCGTTAAATGTCAGTGTGTAACTCGCCCTCGTTGAGGATCGGTGTGTTTTCACTTTACTGAAGTCATGCTGTAAGAGGAGTTTAACCCTTTAAATGCAACTAATGAATATTCATCAGTGTGCCTTAATGTGAGAGATGGAGCTGATCTGGGATCTGGCTTAGGTTTCATTTATTTTGGATATCTTTGTCTGGAGGCTGGAGCATATTATGTTTGTCTTTTTATTTTTGTTGTAAAATGTATTGCACAAGTTTTAATTTTCTTCTTGTGGCTTAATTAGAACTTTTGGTTCTTATTAATATTGAATATTTACCTACGGTTTGATATTTAAGGTGCTTGGTTCCCAACACAATTAAAATGCAAAAATAAATATTTTATGCATTAAGATAATTAAGGTTATTTTTGGTCTTTTAAGATTTTAATGCTTATTTTATTGTGTTTTTTTTAATAGATTTGTTTATTTTGTATTTTTTTATTTTTATATTTAATTGTAATTTTTTTTAATGATTAATTCTTATTTTTTAATAAATTATTTTCATTATATATTTTGTTATTTTATATTTCATTTATTTAATTTGTAAAATATGTATATATGTATTTTATTTTATTTTAGTGGTGATATGTGACCTGAACACACACTTTTATGAAATTTACCTTTTAATTTTTTTTTTTCGTTATTGAAATTTGTTACACAAGTTTTTGTTATTTTCTTCTTGTGGCTTAATTAGAACTTTTGGTTCTTATTAATATTGAATATTTACCTAAGGTTGATATTTAAGGTGCTTAGTTCCCAACACAATTAAAATGCGAAAATAAATAATTTATTTTATTATCATCAAGATAATTAAGGCTATTTTTGGTCCTTTAAGATTGTAATGCTTATTTTATTGTATTTTTTTAAATATTTTTTTATTTATTTTGTATTTTATTATTTTTATATTTAATTTTACATTTTAAATGATTCATTATTGATATAAAAAATGATATTATACATTTATTTGTTTTATATTTCATTTTTTTATTATTATCATTAAAATAATTAAGGCTATTTTTGGTCCTTTAAGATTGTAATGCTTATTTTATTGTATTTAAAAAAAAATAATAATAATTTTTTTTATTTAATTTTACTTTTTAAATGATTCATTATTAATATTTAAAAAAAATATATATTATATTTATTTATTTTATATTTCATTTATTATTTTTTTAGCATCAAGATAATTAAGACTATTTTTGGTCCTTTAATATTGTAATGCTTATTTTATTGAATTTTTTAAATAAATCTTTTTTATTTTTATTTTTAATTTTTAATTTTTTTAATGATAATTTTTTTAATATATAAATGATATTCATTGTATTATACATTTATTTATTTTATATTTCATGTATTATCTTATTAGTAAAATATGTATTAATTTATTTATTTTTATTTAATTTTAGTGGTGAAATGTGGCCTGGACACGTATTTTTATGAAATGTACTTTTTGAATGTTTTTTTTTTTTTTTTTTCACATTTCCTTGTATTTCACGTTTCCCCCATCTCTAAGCGGGTTAGGAAGTACAGTGTGTGTGTGTGAAGATTCATGTTGTAGTATTTCCCTCAGTGTCTGTGTGTGTGTGTGTGTGTGCATGTCAGTGATTTCTCTATGAACACAAACGCAGATGGTGCTTTGTCATGTTGTAACACTTGGGCTTTGACTAAACCTCCGCTGTGCTCTTCACACACGCTCCTGTGAGGTGTTGTTGATGATGCAACAGTCCTTCTGAATCTGGAGAGTAAAGCAGGATGCAAAAGAAACGTACATTATACCAGTCACGGGAGATTAAACTAAACCTACTCCACTTTCGCTCGTCTGAGAGGAGCGAGCGTTCGGAGTGATGCGGAGGGAATGGCGTGGGCGTAGCGGGGAAGATAACTGTCATCGCAGCGCACGCCGCTCGCCTATACACAGTTTGGTGACAGTAAGTGTCAGTTTTTAGGGAGGAAAGTGTACAGGCTGTTCTGGTCTCAGATGTGTGTGGTCCCATCACTGTCTTATGAGATATGGAAGGTTGTTCAGCTCTAAATCAAACGCTTGTGTCCAAGGAAACAACGTGAGGCTCACTGTGAGGACGAAGGTCACGGCAATCCAAACATGATGCACACAGGAAAAAGGGTGTCAAAATTGTGCCTTTAGAGGTACAACAGCTTGTCACGGGGGCTGTACCCTTAAAATGACATCTTTGTACCTTTTTTTTAACTCCTAAAAGGTGCATATTAGTACTAGGGGTGTGCGATTTTGACAAAAAAAATTGGATTTTCTCGATGACGATAATTAGATGATATTTTGATGAGTGTGTTTATATATATTTTTTACTTGATGATATGCATGCATCATCTTTGTGTTAATTTCGTGAATTGAATCAAATTCAATTATTATAAGACAATAGGTCTGTTACCAATCAAATTAAATACGTATCAACGAAATTCATCTTCGCAATGGAAACAGAAGCTGCATTTGAAGTGGCATTTACACAGACTATTTAATGAGCTTAGAGGTGACAAATAGCCCGCAGTTGTGCATAAATAATGTTTTGATGTTTTAAACACACAACGTTGAATACTAATATTTGAAATTATTTAAATCATGAAAAGATACTTTAAAACCGCCAGTAGGCGGCAGCAAGTCCCTGTTAATGAGTGAGTCACTGAGATCCAACCGATTCATTCAAACAACTGAATCATTTAGGAACGAATCATTTGACTATCTTAATCTATCTTAGTCACTGAATCACTGATTCAACTGATTCGTTCAGAAAGCTGATTCATTCAGTAAGGAGACGCCGCGTGTCGCTCAGAGACGCGATTACAGTGCTGTGACTTTGTTTTGAACTATTCTCGTTGGCGAAATAGAGTAAACATGGGCAATATGGTGTCTAAAATGGAAGTCACTTAATATTAAATTCTTGTTTAGTAAACTTGTATAAAATCAATATCGCATTTGTTATGCTAGATCTCTGGATTCGTGCACCCACAGTAGTCTAAGTAATCCTCAAGACTTCATCATGTAGTGTACGCGCACTACGTGGGATATACTCGATAATGTCAGATCGCACATCGTTAAAACAACAATTACGATATCGCGGACAAATATATATATATCGCACATTCCTAATTAGTACTTTTGAGTACAAATGCGCACCTTAAGGTACTACTATGAACCTTTTTGTTGTAAAAAAGGTACAAAGTTGTCATTTTAAGGGTACTGCCCCAGCGACAAGCTGTTGTACCCCTAAAGGTACAATTTTGACACCCTTTTTTCTGTGTGTGGCCGCATCCCAAATCACATTCTTCTGCCGCGCAGTGAAAGTATGCACTTCAGTACTGCTCAAGCACATGCACCAGACTGGATCGCCGACTTTAAATGATCAACATTGACTTCTTAAAACATGTTCCTGGTCCTAATGTGATCAAATCATCAGTCCAAATGCATGCATGCATGATGGGTAATATTAGTCTAAATTACATGTGGGTATATATGAGTAATATTAGTGTAAATTGCATGCATGCATGCATGATGGAAAATATTGGTCCAGATACATGCATGCATAATGGGTAATATTAGCCTAAACTGCATAGATGCATGATGGGTAAAATTAATTAACATGCATGCATGTTTGATGGGTAATATTAGTGCAAATGGATGCATGATGCATGCTTAAAAAAATCAACCACTAGTAGTACACCAACACAAGCACGTTTGACACACAGTTTTCGATGCATGCTAATTTGGGCTGTGCTAACTCTTACTCTGCATACAATCAATCAATCAACTTTATTTATATAGCGCTTTTACAATCACGATTGTGTCAAAGCAGCTTCACAGTGTCAAACAGGATAATATTGCGACAAAATTAGATTTGGCTGTACAGTCGTACTGGAGAAAACAGTGATGTTATCAGCTTATTTTAATTTATCATATAGCGACAATGTTGGCAGATCAGTATTATAGTTTATAGAATTAAATAAGACCTAATTCATATATTTTATTTGTATAATAAGTTGAATAACTTTAATCATATTTTTAGTGTCCCCAACTGAGCAAGCCAAGCCAAAGGCGACAGTGGCAAGGAACCAAAACTCCATCAGGGCGTGATGGAGAAAAATAAACCTTGGGAGAAACCAGACTCAGTCGGGGTGCCAGTTCTCCTCTGGCCTATTAACACACCGTGTAAGATTATTATTCTGGCAACCTTACCGGTCGGAAATCATATTAGATCGGAATATTCAAAATTTTCAGGGTATCACGGAAGAGACAGATTTATTTAGGATGGGGCGTCAATTACACAAGAGTATGAATACATGAAAGATCGGAATTATTGCGCCGAAGACGGGTTTGAGCATGTCGTGCCAGTGAGGCAAATTCAGAGGAGACACCATTTGACACGGCTCAGCAGACACTCCAGGATGCGTTGGTCATGTCCAGGCAGGTCCACCATCCGATCCGGACAGGGCCCAGATCCGGGATAAACCTCGGGATAAACAGAGAGACTAACATTAGCGTAGATGCCACTCTTTTTATGATGTAACGAGTACATCAGGTGTTATGGGAAGTGTTCCCGGTTCCGGCTGACCTAGTTAATGCAGCCTAACAATCAGTCAATTGATCTGAATAATGAAAGTTAAAAATGTTCTATGTGTATGCCATAGTAAAGAGATGTGTTTTTAGTCTAGATTTAGACTAAACACTACAACATAGTGAAGATGGTGTGTGTGAATTTGAATGCAGCCTGTGTGTTCTCTGTGTGTATTGAGTTTTGACGGATGGCTAATGATCCCACAAGAATAGCATTAGTGTTAGTGAAGTGTACAAATAACATCAAGGAGATCATTTTGCAATTTATTTATCACAAAACTTGGTTGTAACAATTGCAAAGTAAATTTTGGCTGTCTAGCGTCCTAACACACTCACTGACGGGAGTCCGACGGGCTGTTAATCACACGTAGGTGCCAAATGGCACGTGCCCAAGGAAAGCTCATAAAGATAAAGATCACATTTGTGTGTGTGTGTGCATACAGTGCTGACGGGGAAGTGTGCAGGAAGCACGCTGGACGTCTGGCGGCCGGAATCAATTTGTGTGAAGGCTGCTGGCGCAGGTATTGCTTTCGCGATATGATCTCGGACGTCCATATTTTAGAGGTCACGGTTAGAGAAAGAAGACAAGGGCAGTGAAAACCCCTGACCGCTCATTTCTTCATGTTTACTGGAAAAGCGATCCGGCTGAAAAGGATTGCAGGATCTAATGGTGGCATCATGTTGGTGTGTTTTTAATTAAAGGTGTCATGAACTGGCTTTTTTCATTTTATTCTATACTGAGGTCAACTAATGACGTTCGTGTGGTTTTTTCATTCAAAAACATCATAACTAATAAGTAATAGGCTATTTTCTACACTGGTTTTGAGGCTCTCTCCTGAACGCTGGGTTCTGATGGGCGTGTCACTGGAGACTTGGAAGTAAACGCCCACGGCTGGGATAGAGACAGAGTGACACGCTTTATAATCTGAAAGCCACGCCCACCGGGGGGGAAAACAAACCAGCCGTCTCCATTGACTTTCTATTGCGGGAAGCGGCCTCCTTATCATTTCAGACTTATTAAAGGGGGGGTGAAACACTCAGTTTCAGTCAGTCTCATGTCAACCTTGAGTACCTATAGAGTAGTATTGCATCCTTCATATCTCCGAAAAGTCTTTAGTTTTATTATATTTATAAAAGAAAGATAGGCTGTACCGAGTCTTTCCGGAAAAAAACCAAAAGTGCCTGGAGGCGTGTCGTGTGGGCGGAGCTAAAGAATGACGAACGCGCAGTTACTGCACGAGAGCGTCTGAAAGCTGACATCGTCATGCGTAGAAAAGTAAACGTTTCCCTAAATAAACCATGGCTATCAATCAGATTCAGCTAATACAGATAATGATCCAGAATCAGATCTGAGGCTGAAATAAAATTGAACAGGAGAAACAGCAGCAGCAGGACGTCCGTCTCTGTGGTATGGACTGTATTTAGTGGCCTGTCAACATTTGTGTGTGTTTACTAGGGTTGGGAACCGAGAACCGGTTCTTATGCAGAACCGATACTGATTTTTGAAAAATACCGGAACCGCGCGAAATTCCTGAGTGTCGGTTCCGAAAACGGTTCTGGTGCAATGTGTGTGCGAAGCGCTGGGAGTATAGCCGCGAGCCGCGCTCCCGCTCTCTCTCTCTCTCACACACACACACACACACACACACACACACATACTCACACTCACACTGTCCTAGCGCTGCCGCCTCCTTTCCCCTCACGTCACTTTTTTAAAATCCCCCACAGCGCGAGTCCCGCAAACGCGGCGCCGAGGAGCTTGTTTGTAATCCAAGGACAATGGCTCATTAGTTTCGAAATGGTTTGGGTACAAGCTGATCGCGTTGAAAATAAAGGCGTTTGTCTAGCGTTATGAGCTCATTTGAAACATTGCCGCGGCTCATTTAAGAAAATGACAGCTCTGAAGAGACGCCGCTTTGGTTCGAGGTAAGTTAGTGCTAACAATAATAAAGAAAGACGATCAACACCTTATGTGTTACCACTGAAATGTGTGTATATATATATATATATATATTTCCAAATGTAAGCCCATCTTATGCGGAATGCACGCTTCATACTGTCGTCTGCTCTGGCTCTAACTGTTTACTTTTTGCAAACCTTGTGAGCGCGCAAACGCTGCGACCTCGCACCAAATGTTTTTATTGGTTTATTAAGTACAAACAGGCGAGTTATGAAAAATTGAGTGTGAGGGATATGTTCACTTCACACAAAAATATTTTGGAATGAGACGGCTAACTGTAGTAGCGTTTAGTCCACTGTCTATAATAGCCTAATTTAGAGATCACTTTTTTTTTTTTTAACAGACAACTTTGATCGGTTAACGTTGACGGTCAACCATCGGTCAAACAGTCATCGGTTAACATCCCTAAAACAGAGAGAGAAAATGTAATAAGACAATTTCAGAGGTGTAAATTTGAACATGTTTATTTTAATTTCCATAAAGTCCATATGGCTCGATTAATCCTGTAATATATGTATAGTACAGGACTTTTTTTTGACATTGCCAACCTGTAAATTCTTTTGAGAGCAAGTAATAAACACAAAAAAGTATTGTTTAAAGTTGCGTATTGTGCCTTTTTCCTTTACCACTATTTGTTTAATAATTTTAATGGAACCGGAATCGGAACCGGAATCGTTAGGCGGAATCGGAACCGGAACCGGAACCGAAAAATTTCTCACGATTCCCAACCCTAGTGTTTACTCGCAGTTTATGAGGACATGATTCGGTTTATGGACTATTGTATGCGACTAAACCTTAGCAGTAGCTAGCAAAACGGTTTTGCACGTCAGATAGTATATAAAATCATGGAGTAACATTAGCGCATTTGAATGAAGAAGCACGCTAGCGAGAACGTCCCCTAGGTTTATGTTTGGGTGTATCGTTTGCTCTTTCGTTAGTTCTATGTATCGTTTGCTCTTTCCCTAGTTCTATGTATCGTTTGCTCTTTCGTTTGTTCTATGTATCGTTTGCTCTTTCGTTTGTTCTATGTATCGTTTGCTCTTTCGTTAGTTCTATGTATCGTTTGCTCTTTTGTTTGTTCTATGTATCGTTTGCTCTTTTGTTTGTTCTATGTATCGTTAGCTCTTTTGTTTGTTCTATGTATCGTTTGCTCTTTCGTTTGTTCTATGTATCGTTTGCTCTTTCGTTTGTTCTATGTATCGTTTGCTCTTTCGTTAGTTCTATGTATCGTTTGCTCTTTCGTTAGTTCTATGTATCGTTTGCTCTTTCGTTTGTTCTATGGATCGTTTGCTCTTTCGTTTGTTCTATGTATCTTTTGCTCTATTGTTTGTTCTATGTATCGTTTGCTCTATTGTTTGTTCTATGTATCGTTTGCTCTTTCGTTTGTTCTATGTATCGTTTGCTCTTTCGTTTGTTCTATGTATCGTTTGCTCTTTTGTTTGTTCTATGTATCGTTTGCTCTTTCGTTTGTTCTATGTATCGTTTGCTCTTTCGTTTGTTCTATGTATCGTTTGCTCTTTCGTTAGTTCTATGTATCGTTTGCTCTTTTGTTTGTTCTATGTATCGTTTGCTCTTTCGTTTGTTCTATGTATCGTTTGCTCTTTCGTTAGTTCTATGTATCGTTTGCTCTTTCGTTTGTTCTATGTATCGTTTGCTCTTTCGTTAGTTCTATGTATCGTTTGCTCTTTCGTTTGTTCTATGGATCGTTTGCTCTTTCGTTTGTTCTATGTATCTTTTGCTCTATTGTTTGTTCTATGTATCGTTTGCTCTTTCGTTTGTTCTATGTATCGTTTGCTCTTTCGTTTGTTCTATGTATCGTTTGCTCTTTCGTTTGTTCTATGTATCGTTTGCTCTTTCGTTTGTTCTATGCATCGTTTGCTCTTTCGTTTGTTCAATGCATCGTTTGCTCTTTCGTTTGTTCTATGTATCGTTTGCTCTTTCGTTTGTTCTATGTATCGTTTGCTCTTTCGTTAGTTCTATGTATCGTTTGTAGGGCTGGGATAAACGATTAATTTTTAAACGATTAATCTAGCGATTATTTTTTCGATGCATCGATTAATCTAACGATTAATTTTTCCTGTCCGATTCGGTTACGATTCGATTCGATTACCGATTATCTCCCCATTAATTGCCTAATAGCAATTTATACATGTTGATTTAATTATCTGAATGAAAAAACGAATTCCTTAACATTGCAATATATGTTTATTGCTCTTAAAATTCCAAAGTAAGACTATACAAGAGCAATGCATTCAATAAAACCTTGAAAACATAAAGTAGGCTACACACACAGACACACACACACACACACACACACACACACACACACACTAGGGATGGCTCGATACCACAATTTTGGCTTCGGTACGGTACCACAATCTAATACCGAAGTACCGATATTAAATCGATACCACAAGGTCGGATATTAGCGCGGGTATATTGCACGCGAATGACAACAATTATGCAAGTTTTGAGTTTATAAAGTGGGAAATTACCACAAATGTTTATTAGTAAATTAATCAGCAAAGCTTATCACATCAAATCAGTCATTTGAAAACTTTCTTGTGAGAAATAATTTCAGCAAAAATCTCTCAAAATTAGCAAATTGCTTCTGGTTTCAAAAGACATCGCACTACACTAAAGCAATCTGCATAATCCGATTCAACATTTCACGCTGGTCTCGGGATGGAGAACGGAAATCATTTGAACATGCAAGAGATTTTATAGCATTTCGTAATAACAGTTACAGGAGACATGAGCTTATAACAACGACACACACACACACACACACACACACGCCTGTCACTTAGTCACGCTCGCACATTACACATTAAGTTTCCTTAAACAGTCAAATACACAGAATTATGTACAAATGTCCGTCTTTAGTGAGTAAGTTATTCACATAAACACAGGCGGTTGTGTCTAACGGGAATATAAATAGTGCAATAGTACGCGTGCAAATATAATGAGATCTAAATGTCATTGGTTGAAACGAACGCTGGAGATTGTGATATTCGATCTTATGTTAGGCTATGTGTGTGCGTTGATCAGTGTTAAAAGAAAATAAATGTCTAAATGAGATGGTTTGAATGATTCACTGACCTGTCGATCTCTTCAGAAGTCTTAAAGTCAGGATAACTTAGTGACAGATGCTTCTTGGCTAGGTTTGATGGTTCTTCATCAGTTTTATAAGCAAAGTCATTACAAATGTCACTTCTACTCCTCTCTTTATTAATTCGTTTTGGGCATCTTGAGTGAGATTCAACTGCTTTATCCATTTTGTCCGTCTGTGTTGTTGTCACATTTGCCGGTTGTTTCGGGTCAGTTTGGGTAGCGCGCTGCCATCTAGCGGTGAACTTCGGAACAGCAGCATATACCGAAATGTGCCAAATCATAATATCGTACCGTTTTAAATAAAATATATACCGGTATTTTTCCAGTACCGGTATATCGCGCATCCCTAACACACACACACAAATAAATAAGTATAAACCTACAACAAAGAAACATATTATACGATTTTTCTATGTATGCAACTCAGCCTACAGGCTATGCCCATCGATTAAATATCAACAAGTTGGTTAATCAAATCCGGGGACACACTGCAAGCGTGAGCGTCTCGGCTGCGTGGCGTGTCCGTTTTTGTTTCGGCTCACATGTTAACAGGTTGGAGTTTGCACACTGACTGTGACGCGCGGAAAACGCGTGCATGCTGGAAATAAAAGAGCGCTATTTTTCACGTGTGTTGGGAGCGTCTCCAGGCAAAATAGAATAGGAAAAGATGTTTATATATCATTTTGACACGAATACATATTATTAAATTACATTTTCATGTTTGAAAGTCTGTAGGTTTACATAAATGCAGATATAGGCCTAATTGTAATAATAAAAAACGTCAATTATCGATTTTGAAATATTGCAACTGTCAATACAGAACGAAATATTCTGTAGCCTATTTTGCCGTCAATACCATAGATATGTGGCTACTCCCGACGTTGTCTTTGCTGTATCAGTAGGCTATTTATGTTTAACATTAGGAATAGGGCTTCCCTCCGCATCAATAGCAGCAGCAGCGCCGCGTCAGACACGCTTCTAGTGTGCAAAGGCAGAGAAAACGCCACACAGCCCCGTGGCTGACCCGCAACAGAAACGCCACGCGCATCCGCGGCATCCGCGGCATATGACAGTGAAAAAAGTTACATGTAGAGTGCATTACGGGCGCCAATACTCCGTTTAAAACCGGAATAGTCCTGGGATGAAACTGCTCACTTAGAGGATGGATACCCTCGGTCACATCAGCGCGATTAGACATTGAACATTTTAAATTTAAAACAGCTTATTATGTAGGTAACGGAGCCAATGTGTCCGATGCTTTCACTTGATGCAAACGTTTGTTTTTGTGATTAAAATACATCAAATATTACCAAAACATCTGTCTTCCTGTGTGCAGAAATTTGTTTATGTAGCCGTGACAACAAAACGCGTGCGCGCATGCCTGTGATGCTCCGTGCGCACCGCGCGCCAACCCCATAGACTGTGGCCAACCCGCAAGCCTTGCACTTCTGAAAGTCTGAGGAGCCACTCGTGTTGCTACCATAGATATACATAATAAATAATATACTTAATTACATAATATACTTTATTATGTACATCTATGGTTGCTACTACTCTCCGCCGCCGCCATCTTTATTTTGAGTCTGACGAATCGACGCGCATATTTTGCGTCAACGTATTTTTTGCGTCGACGTCGTCGACGCGTTGTCCCAGCCCTAATATATATATATATATATATATATATATATATATATTAGGGATGCACCGATACCATTTTTCCAGATCCAATCCGATATTAAAAATGTTGAATATCGGTCGATACCGATACTAAACCGATCCGATACCAATGCAGTTTTGTCTATGTAGAATTTCTAAGCCTTAGTGTGTACAATTGAATAAATTAGATTAGTGAATAATACAGCAGCAAAAGTTATAAAATCACGAGTGCACAATAATTGTATAAAATCTAAACAGTTAGTTGGGAAAAAATAAAGGAAACCACAAAAGTGAATAACTGTAGCTGTAAATCTGGTAAAATATGTTACACAAAATATATTCATGAAAAACAAGTAAATATATTTATAGAAATAGGGCCTATATACTAAGAAATTGCATTTATTTTAAATGTATAATGCATATTTTTAATGAAAATATATACATATAGATAGAGCAGAATAAGAAAGGCTATTAATAAGGCTTTCATAGCACAACAGTAGCATAATACACAGCGGCACAAAGCGCTTATGCGCATCCCGTGCGCAGGATGATGCGCTTGAAGCAACATGGAGTCACATGCTCACAGTCATAGACGCTCACAGCGCGCCGCGCTCCGTCCGCAGACGTTTAAAACAAGATATAGACGCGTAGTATATCTGTGCAGTATTCTTATAAGCCCTTTATTTTAACAGTTTAACATTTCAGTTACTGTGTGTGAAAAACAATATAATAACTAGTCCAGTGTTGTGATCTAACTGACACCCGGTAGAAAGTAACACGGTTTACAGCAATAAACGCCAGCAGATAGCCATTTTTTGAGAAACCATAACGTTAGAGCGTTATCTACAGATCAAGCATAGTAACAGAAACAATAAATAATCTTGGAAAGTTTTACCGTGTTGAGTGTCGTAACCGAACGCGACAGTTTAAAGCTGAATGGAGAGTGACTGACAGACGCAGTGGAGGGAAGCATTGACGTGAACTAATCTGTACTCGCATTAAACGATGGAATGGCTTCAGAACACTTATAATATAGTGCACGAATCATTGATGCTTTATAAGGTTTTTGTGCCTTTTGTGGGGCGCTGGGGCTTAACACCTTAAGTGTCACCCCCCTTTTTGAAAATATATATGAAAATTCACTATCCAAACTTAAATTGTTGCAATTCAAGAATGCTTTGGAATATAGACATACGTTTGGTCTCATTTTAAAGAAGACAGTCAGCAGAGTATTGCTCAAGTGAAATCACTTCAAAAAAATTAAGTATAAAAAAGTTATGGAAGTTTAAATGTACTGTAAATCAAATATACTGTACTACATATTTAATATTTAATATAAAATATGTTACAAAATAATGTGTACTCTAAAATTACTATCAAATCAAAGCCATATGTCTAATCAATTTGTGTTCCAAATTTGAAGTTGATATCACAAAAATTGAAGTTCCCATGAGATTTTGTTTAGGCGTTGTACCACAAATAGCCACCGGGTGTCATTGAAATTCCATTGATTTTTTTTAATGCAATTTTCTGTGTCAAATGTATATATTTTTGTGTAAATATCACAAAACAGTTTGCAGATATAGAACCATGAGACTAAGACCTTTCCGACGATATGCGTTTTGTCAAGATTAGAAAAGGTTTTTATTATAAATTAAATAAATATGTTAAATAAATATGAAACATGACAACGCCACTTGGGGAGGAGCCCTGCTAGAATAATTTAGAGCACCGTTTCCATGGTAACGCAAGGTCTGATTTCAAATCGGTTTGCACAGGATGAATCTTGAGTTCGTAAGCTTTCGAATGATATATAGTTTGTCACCATTAGATCAGGATAAATATAGGATATATTGTTTTAAACATGCAGTGGCAAATGGGCCCACCGGTGGGCCAGTGACACTTAAGGGGTTTTAACAACAACACAGAAAATTATGCGCACAGTATCGAATTTGGATCGGTCCTGTCTGTCCGATACCCCATCCGGCAAATAATGGCAGATCGGAGCCGATACTGATCCCGAGTATCGGATCGGTGCATCCCATATATATATATGTGTATATGTGTGTGTTGTGGTGGTGAGGGGGTTGGTTGGTTGTGTCTATTTTGCACTCTTGATATTTTAGTGTCACCCCTACATTGCTATGCAATTTTTTTTTTCTGGTTCATGGCTGATTTGTGGTTTGTATCACCAAAAGATTCCCAGTGTTTTTGCGTATTTCCCATTCATTTCCTATGGCGGTCATTTTTTTGACCACGAAGGAGACAAGTGTGACTTTTTTTGACATATTCGAATCATCTCCATGATTTTTTTGTGTTCTTTTAACTAATGCAACAAAAGTCACCAAGTGTCATCCCATTACGCTGAACCAAAAAAATGTAAAATTTCAAAACGTAAAATGGTTGTCATTTTTGACCGAAGAGGGCCAGAGGGTTAAAAATGTATAAATAAAGATATTGTTAAACCTCTCTCTCTCTCTCTCTCTCTCTCTCTCTCTCTCTCTCTCTCTCTCTCTCTCTCTCTCTCTCTCTCTCTCTCTCTCTCTCTCTCTCTCTCTCTCTCTCTCTCTCTCTCTCTCTCTCTCTCTCTCTCTCTCTCTCTCTCTCTCTCTCGAGGAGTGTTGGCCGTGTTTATAGACATGCAGAAACACACGCTCATGTTTGCGGTGACAGATTGTCAGGCCATATGTGTGAGTAACAGACAAAACAGAGAGGTGTTGACAGTCAGATCTGGTCGTGATCAGACGTGTTGGTGGGAATTTGACTGATTTATTTATAAATACTAAAGGCTGGCCAGATCATTCTTTCCGTCAGATCCTCCATCTGTACAGCCTGTTTTATTTCTCTTTTAGTATCTCATCTCATTCTGTGTTCTTGAGTGGGTTGAGCCTTTACATTAACACTTCTGAACTCGTCAACATCTGGCATGATGCTGAAGGAGCTTTATTGTCTTATAAGTCCATTTAAGATGTTTGTCGAAGGTGTTTGTAAGAAGTTCTTATTAGCTATTCGTATCCTCTCTGACTGACAACATTTGATCTGGCTGTCCTGCCAACCACGCTGTAGAAAGATTTGTGGACGCTCTGATGTAGAATGAATTTTTTTAAAGGTCCCATGCTTGGTCTTTTTTTTAAAGGTCCTATGGCATGGATTGTTTTATAATGTTTCCTGAGGTGTACTTATATTGTTAACCAAATTGGTTTTTGGCCAATAAAAAAAAAGTTTGCAATCTGAAATTAATAGGAAATTAAATTAGGTTGAACCTATTTAAAATTAACATTACCTATTAACTTTAACATATCGATATTCTGCAATCCAAAAAACACAATCAACACACATTCAACAATCCAAACAAAGAATTTAATTAAATCAGCATTTGTTTTTAAATTCAGTTTAAAGAAGAAAAAAAAGGCTTTACCAGTTAAATTAAAATAAATAATTAAATCAACTAATTTAAAAAAGTATATAAATACATTTTTCCAAAAAATGTAAATCAAATGTTTAGTGCAATGAACAAACAAAGAAGAAAAAGATTAAGTCAATGTAATTAAGGTAAGGTAAAATAAAAATGATCATCCTTAACTGATAGTATTTCACTTAAAAATTGCATGGATGTTCTTTTTTACAAACAGAAGCATTTCGGCTGCGAGTGCAGGAAAGCGGCTCTTTACCGTATTTGTGTGCCCGTAGACCAACGACTGTTCGCTTCTTGGTATCTGTGCTTCAGACAGGTAGCTCTGCATTTCCAGTCCTGCTCGCATATTGCAAAATACTTCCACAAGTGACATGTTCGCGAATGATTGCAATATAA
This sequence comes from Pseudorasbora parva, assembly GCF_024679245.1. Taxonomy (NCBI): domain Eukaryota; kingdom Metazoa; phylum Chordata; class Actinopteri; order Cypriniformes; family Gobionidae; genus Pseudorasbora; species Pseudorasbora parva. The sequence continues at coordinate 11,121,164 of NC_090173.1, read as the reverse complement.
ACTTATGTGGATTGCGCAAGCGGGCGCACTTCTGGAAAAAACGGCGGAAAAAAAAAACGGTCGGTTGCCGGTTGCGCGCTAGAAGCAAAAACCGTCCGGTTCCGATTTTGGGCCGGTCAACCGGTGCATCCCTATTCCCTTCATTCGCGTCTGACATTCACTACACAACAGACGTGAATTCGCATTATGGGAGGGGGTTCAGCCAGACAGCGGCAGTCGGCAGAAGGACTAGCCAAGTTAAGGCTGCTCCCGCCAGGTTGATGAGCGCTGAGCGTCGCTGATCGCCTGGGTCTTACACCGCCGAATTTTCTAATAGGCGCTCTCTTATTAAATAAACCACATATTTGAGCTTTAAACAACTACATTCTCGCATATGCACAACTATTAAAACTACATTTTGTGACACAATAACAGTAGTATTTTTTAATTACTCGGGGTTTTAATTACTCTAATGGCCTCGGGGTTTCCCATTTGTCACTTCACCACGTTGTAGTAGTAAGCAGGCTCCTCATTGGTTAACGCGGCGCGAATATCATTATCATTTTCAGTACTAACTGAGTTATGGTCTGGCAAAGCTTTATAGACATAATTTCCAAAGGGGCATCACCCATCAATCAACTTTATTTATAAAGCGCTTTTACAATGAGGATTGTTTCAAAGCAGCTTCACAGTGTTAAACAGGACAATATTGCAAGAATTTTATTTGGCGGTACAGTTGATTTCTTTAGTGATCGCAGGTATTTGCACACACTCTAGTACATGCATATTTTTGTGCATTTGCATTAGGGATGTCAACGATTAATCGATGATCGATTAATTGTCGATAAGACATTTGATCGATAAGACTTATCGATCATCGATTAAGCAGGGTCATGCGCGTGCGTGAGGAAACGGGAGGAAAAATGAAGCGAGCGTGCCCGAGTTCTACTAGGGACCATTTTACAGCTGGAGTCACACCTTCATCATGACTGCAAGCTTGCATGTGCATTCGCAGCCTTTTGTTTTGTGCAAATGTAAGTTGTAATATTGTGTTTATATTGTGCAGGCCTATCTTTAGCTGATTTATCTCATAAGGATGCATTTGGTTAATAATTAACGTTAGAGGCGGTAGTTAAAGCGTGGTGGTGATCATCTTCAGCTACAACAGGAATGCACAGCTAATAATGACTATGATTGGGACTGTCATATTACACAACATTAATGAGAACACTATTGTAATAAAACATTGTGATTGATAATTATTTGGGTTTATTTGCCGTGTGTTTCATTGCGTTGATCCAGGAAGAGCGCATGCACAACATGAGTCACACACTCTGACTCGCGCGTGTAACTTGTTCGAGTTCACTTGTGCATTGGCATCAGATTGTGCTGAAGTTATTTGTAATATTACATTTATTTTGTAACGTTATATACAGTCTTGTTCAAAATAATAGCAGTACAATGTGACTAACCAGAATAATCAAGGTTTTTCGTATATTTTTTATTGCTACGTGGCAAACAAGTTACCAGTAGGTTCAGTAGATTGTCAGAAAACAAATGAGACCCAGCATTCATGATATGCACGCTCTTAAGGCTGTGCAATTGGGCAATTAGTTGAATTAGTTGAAAGGGGTGTGTTCAAAAAAATAGCAGTGTGGCATTCAATCACTGAGGTCATCAATTTTGTGAAGAAACAGGTGTGAATCAGGTGGCCCCTATTTAAGGATGAAGCCAACACTTGTTGAACATGCATTTGAAAGCTGAGGAAAATGGGTCGTTCAAGACATTGTTCAGAAGAACAGCGTACTTTGATTAAAAAGTTGATTAGAGAGGGGAAAACCTATAAAGAGGTGCAAAAAATGATAGGCTGTTCAGCTAAAATGATCTCCAATGCCTTAAAATGGAGAGCAAAACCAGAGAGACGTGGAAGAAAACGGAAGACAACCATCAAAATGGATAGAAGAATAACCAGAATGGCAAAGGCTCAGCCAATGATCACCTCCAGGATGATCAAAGACAGTCTGGAGTTACCTGTAAGTACTGTGACAGTTAGAAGACGTCTGTGTGAAGCTAATCTATTTTCAAGAATCCCCCGCAAAGTCCCTCTGTTAAAAAAAAGGCATGTGCAGAAGAGGTTACAATTTGCCAAAGAACACATCAACTGGCCTAAAGAGAAATGGAGGAACATTTTGTGGACTGATGAGAGTAAAATTGTTCTTTTTGGGTCCAAGGGCCACAGGCAGTTTGTGAGACGACCCCCAAACTCTGAATTCAAGCCACAGTACACAGTGAAGACAGTGAAGCATGGAGGTGCAAGCATCATGATATGGGCATGTTTCTCCTACTATGGTGTTGGGCCTATTTATCGCAAACCAGGGATCATGGATCAGTTTGCATATGTTAAAATACTTGAAGAGGTCATGTTGCCCTATGCTGAAGAGGACATGCCCTTGAAACGGTTGTTTCAACAAGACAATGACCCAAAACACACTAGTAAACGGGCAAAGTCTTGGTTCCAAACCAACAAAATTAATGTTATGGAGTGGCCAGCCCAATCTCCAGACCTTAATCCAATTGAGAACTTGTGGGGTGATATCAGAAATGCTGTTTCTGAAGCAAAACCAAGAAATGTGAATGAATTGTGGAATGCTGTTAAAGAATCATGGAGTGGAATAACAGCTGAGAGGTGCCACAAGTTGGTTGACTCCATGCCACACAGATGTCAAGCAGTTTTAAAAAACTGTGGTCATACAACTAAATATTAGTTTAGTGATTCACAGGATTGCTAAATCCCAGAAAAAAAAATGTTTGTACAAAATAGTTTTGAGTTTGTACAGTCAAAGGTAGACACTGCTATTTTTTTGAACACACCCCTTTCAACTAATTGCCCAATTGCACAGCCTTAAGAGCGTGCATATCATGAATGCTGGGTCTCATTTGTTTTCTGACAATCTACTGAACCTACTGGTAACTTGTTTGCCACGTAGCAATAAAAAATATACTAAAAACCTTGATTATTCTGGTTAGTCACATTGTACTGCTAGTATTTTGAACAAGACTGTATGTGATCAATCATATAGGATGCGTTTCTTTTAGCGAAATAAAACGCACTAGCAAATGGCTTCAGTCAGTGATGGCTACCGGTTTTCATTCAGTGCTTCGGCTTTAGCGCATACAGAGCAATGCATAATAACGATGATTGGGACGGTCATATAATATACCAGAAATGAGAACACTGTTTTAATAAATGGATGTAAAGTCATTGGGTTTAGGTGCCGTGTTCAGACCGTTGTTCCAGGAAGAGCGCGTCTCCCATTCTGAATATGAATATCAGCAACTCAATTCAAGTTCACTTGTGCATTTGCAAAATTTTGTGCAGATATAATTTGTAATATTTTGTTAACTTTATATAAATCTGATTAATCTCATATAGGAAGCTTTTTGTTGAGTTAAATAACGTGCTAGCAAAGAGTTTCAGTGTAACTTACCGGTGTTGATCCAGCGCATCCGCTTCAGCTCGCGCAGTTCAAACAGCAACGCACGACTAATAATAACTATGATTGGGACTGTCACATTACATAACATTAATGAAAACAATATTTTAATAAATCGCTTTGAATTAACTGGGTTTAGGTGACGTTTCAGCACGTTGCTCTTGCAAGTGCGTCCACCAATTCTGAATAACAGATCTGAGGCGGCGTTCGTGTTGTATTACAGGTTATATTTGGTCATTAAATAAGTCATTTAATTAAATTATAAATCGCATCAACAAATTTTACAATCCCATTGCCCTTTGTTTAGACAAAAAAAATCCTTCTCATTCATTTGGTGAACATGGCGTTTTGAGCAGCATTTGCGCATCCTGTCATGCTGTCGGCTGTAAGCCACTGCTGTAGACGCATATTTCAGTATTATGATTAACGATTAATCGATTAATTGATCGTTAATTTAAACGACGATCGATCATGGGAATTTGTGAAAATTGACATCCCTAATTTGCAGGGCTGTACTAGAATAATCGAATATTCGTTCGGTGAGGTGGCATTCGATTTTCAGTTTTGAGATTCGAATATTCGTTTTTTGTTTTTTACACGTGACTTCCGTCGCGGACTCATTCTCACTCATGCTTGAACCACCCGTTGGCGAACGTAGTGATTTATTTCATCTCATACTGAATAGTTACAAATTTCCCAAGACCTCAGCTATTTGGGAGCACTTTAAATTAAGTGAGGATGACAAGATAAAGGTAGTGTGTCAAATATGGGATTTGAAACTGCCCTACCACAACAGCACCACAAGTTTGAAAAATCACCTGAGTTCTGTAAGTAGCATGCGGCAAAAAAACAACAAAAAAAAAAAACTGCTTTTATGCGCTTAATTTGCTATGATAAATAGGCTAATTGCAAATACGACACTATTTAAAAACATACAGCAGCACAGGCTAATAATAATTTGTTTATAGGTACATCCACAGGTATCGCAGCCATCAACATGCTCAACAAAACCCAAACCTTCACAGCAGATCCGAAAACCGTTAACAGAGAAAAGAAAGAGAGAGATTACAGATGCCATAGTAGAGTTTGTCGCTATGGATATGAGGCCCGTTAATGTAGTTGAAGGCGAAGGCTTCAGAAAATTCATGAAGATAATGGAGCCAGACTACACTACACTGTGTTTTGTATCACTTGTGCACTGTCCGTTTTCGGAGCATAAACCTGCCCGTGTAATGCGTACCGGAAACTGTTCTATTTAAAAGATTATTAAATGTTTATTAATATTTAAAGAATGTGTGCCACCTGATCATATTGCACCAAATGCAACACTGCACTCCACTGGGTCTGCCGCAACACATTTACGATGCCGAAGAGTGAAACGTGAAGTCATGAAGGATGATACAAATGCAAACCGACACTATTATTATATATTTAGCCCCACCCACCGAAGCTTCGAATATTCGATATTAATTGCCACCTAAGCTTCGAAGCTCAAAAAATGGCATTCGAAACAGCCCTACTAATTTGCATAGACATTGAAATGTACATTAACATATTGGCTGTATCTAAACATAAACATTTTATACATATACGAGTCTCTATGAATAATTTTAGGCTCATGGGATATTGAATTCAGCAAATTGAATTAGGCCAATTTTAACGTATTTATTCAAAGCTAAATTTCCATAAACATTTAGTTTGCTTTCTGTGGCACAAATGTTTCTGAAAATGGCAAATGCACCATAAAATGATCATAAACGGTGTCCGGAGTTAAATTCCTAGTCAAAGTATCTTTATATTATGAAATATATTTGTAATTCAAAGCTTTCAAAAGTTTTCTGAAGCTGTGCATTCATAAGTGAAAAAGTACAATATGGATGAAATGCAAACAGTGTCCAAACATAAACCGATTTATCATGGTTGAGTTTATTTAATGTTTTCTGAGCATAAATGGGATCAATAAAGCGAACAAACTCAACTCCATTTCATTCCAAACCTTTGAGTCTTTCTTTTGTGGTGCACAAACAGAAATATTTCCATATATATCTATATTTCCATGCAGTTTCAGTGAATAGGTAGCTTTCATGCTTTTAAAAAAAGGACGCAACCCCCCATAAAAGGGTTGTGAGTCATATGAACTTTAGTTATGATACTTTCACAACGCTTTTGCATCCTTTTTGAAAGCTTCAGACAGCTCTGTAATGGCCAGGTAAAGCCATACAGGTTTAATCGACACGAGGGTGAGTAAATGATGACAGAACTCTCTCTCCTGCACCTTTTCTCATAACACTCTCTCATTGCTGTGTTTTCATGCCGCAGTAATGAAGACCCGCTGTGCGCGGCCTCGTCTGACTGCGTGCTGGTTCTCAGTCACTCTCTGAGCGTGTGTATATGAGTGTGTTTGACTCCTGCTGGGCGTCTGAGGGGTTTTTCTGAGAGCTTTCTGCCCCCCCGTCGACCTCCTTTCATTGACAGTGTAATGTTGTCAAACACTCAGAGTCGATGGGGACGTGAAGACGCGGTCTGCGGTTCATTACCGGCATGTTCTCGTTTAATTCAGCGCCGTCACTCTATTCCTCCTGTGAAACCGGATTACACATTAGCCTCGTTTACACCTGTTTCCCGTATGAATCCAGTTTGGAGGCTGAAAATTGCTTGTGTTTGGCAGCTGCTCTTGTTCATAAGAGGTTTTATTGTCTTGTTTGTCATTAGCGGAAAATATTTTCATTTTGCTTACATCATTCCTTTTCTGCAGTAGCTTTTAAACTTTAAAGTAAGTAAAGATAAAGTTGAAATGCTAGTCTGCACTGCAAAAAAAGTTAACTTATGTTTTGTATGACAAAATCAGCTTTTAAAGTTTATTCAACTATTAGTTTGTACAACTAATTGACGCTGAGTTGGGAACTCAATGTTCTGCAGCTGGTTGCCTTAAACTTTTAAGGTTTCTCAACTTTTTGTTTTGTTTGTTTTTTACATTGTGGCTCACTGTCCTTGTTTAAGGACTCTCCATAGGCGTAATGGTTTTTATACTTCACAAACTGTATCTTCTCTCCCCTTACACTAACTCTACCTCTTAACCTGCCCAACACACACACACACACACACACACACACACACACACACACACACACACACACACACACACACACACACACACACACAAAACCTGCCCATCACACACAACTACAGGCATTTATACATTTTCAAAAAACTCATTCTGTATGATTTATGAGCTTGTTTTCTCATTGGGACCTCAATTTATGCCTGCATAAAGACCCATGAGTCTTTTTAAAATGTTTTATTCATCAAAGAATCACGTATTATAATGCAATTAAAACAGCATCCGTTTTTTTTCTTTTCTTCTGTCATCCTTTTGTTAGTGTTACATTACACAGTGCATCCGGAAAGTATTCGCAGCACTTCACTTTTTAATGTTATGTTACAGCCTTATTCCAAAATATATTAATTTTTTTCCCCCTCAGTTAGACAACACCCCATAATGACAACATGAAATAAGTTTGTTTGAAATCTTTGTCAATTTATTAAAATGCAAATAAAGACAAAAAATTTAATCAAGGATGTCTCTGTACATTGCTGCATTAATCTTTCCCTCGATCCAGTTCCTGTCGCTGAAAAACTTCCCCACAGCATGATGCTGCCACCACCACGCTTCACTGTAGGGATGGTATTGGCCAGGTGACGAGCAGTGCCTGGTTTCCTCCAGACATTACGCTTGCCATTCAGGCCAAAGAGTTCAATCTTTGTTTCATCAGATCAGAGAATCTTGTTTCTCATGGTCTGAGAGTCCTTCAGAGACCTTTTGGCAAACTCCAGACGGCCTTTTACTGAGGATACAGGCCTGATTGGTGGAGCGCTGCAGAGATGGTTGTTCTTCTGGAAGGTTCTCCTCTCTCCACTGGGAAACGCTGGAGTCAGATTGGCCATTGGGTTCTTGGTCATCTCCCTGATTAAGGCCCTTCTTCTCCAATCGCTCAGTTTGTACGGCGGCAGCTCGAGCAAGAGTCCTGGTGGGTCCAAACTTCTTCTGTTTACAGATGATCACTTTGCTCATTGGGACCTTCAATGCTGCAGAAATGTTTCTGTACCCTTCCCCAGATCTGTGCCTCGATTTAGTCCTGTCTCTGTGGTCTACAGACAATATCTTGGACTTCATGGCTTGGTTTGTGCTCTGACCTGCACTGTTAACTGTGGGAGCTTATATAGACAGGTGTGTGCCTTTCCAAATCATGTCCAATCAACTGAATTTACCACAGGTGGACTCCAATCAATCTGTAGAAACATCTTAAGGATGATCAGTGGAAACTGGAGCACCTGAGCTCAATTTTGAGTGTCTTGGCAAATGCTGTGAATACTTATGAACGTGATTATTTTTATTTTTTTTGCTGTTGATTTTTATTTTTGTATAAATTTGCAAAGATTTCAGACAAAATTCTCGTTGTCATTATAGGGTATTGTTTGTAGAATTGAGGAAAAAAGTAATGAATTTAATACATTTTGGAATAAGGCTGTAACATGCCGGTGAATACTTTCCGGATGCACTGATTGATCATGCAAATGATTTTAAACCAATCAAGCGTAACGAGACCAAAGAGAACGCGCTGACCGGCTCCCGAGTTTCCTAGAGATGGGAAATCAGTACATTGTGTCCGTGAATGTGGCTGACCCCTGGTCAGTGCCCTGACTTCTGAACCAGGAGCTGATTGAGACGCAGCCCTTGTCTGAAAGACACATGGCAAAATCCAGTTCTCTTTTGCACTTTACATGAACAATTACATCCACAATTATGCCAAAATGCACATTTTGTGGAGTATTCTCTTAAGAGCAGTTTTTGATGAGTAAAATAACGCCTTAAATGAGCTTAAAGAGTTGTGGGGGAACGAGATGCGCGTCAGATCCACGTCATGTTCGGCAGCGGCAGATCTTAAAGTGACAGCAGCGCTAATGCCGTCTGTCGTTACTGTTGATCACAAAACAAAGGGAAAAGAGAACATTGTGGCTTTAATAAGTAATTCCGCTATATTTCATTTAAAATGTATGCAGTGCAGACAATTTGATAGCTTTTAACTTCAACTATTCAATTTCTGTATATATCCTGTAAATGACATTTATTAATATGGGTTTATGTGAAGATTAATTGCAGAAAAGTTTTATTAAATGATTTTTTATAAATTAAAAATTATTAATTAATTTTTTAAAATCGATTGACAGCACTACAGTCCCTGACAAAAGTCTTGTCGCTTGGATACAAATTGACCTAAAGTGCTGCTGAAATATATTTCTTATCAAGATTTTTTTTTACAAGAAATGGCTCATTTTAATCCCACCAGCTTTTGTGATAATGTTTCAGTGAAAAACTAAACTTTCAAAAAGTATTCTAATATTCACAGCTTGGTAAAGCCCATTGAGTCAATTTTTGCAAAGACATAAGTGTTGTCACCTTGTCATATGAGCTTCACCTGTGACTAATAATGGATCAATTAGGTCTCAAGTGTGTATAAAAAGAACCCCAGTACGCTAGACCTTCACATCAACTGCAACTAGACCTCTGCAAACATGCCTAAGATTCACCCTGAGACTAAAGTTTTGATTATCAAGAGGCTGAAGACCAGATCCACTGCTGATGTGGCAGACACCTTCAATGTGTCTCAGCGTCAAGTACAGAGGATAAAAAAAAAAGATTTGAAGAGACTGGAGACGTTTTTGACAAGCCCAGGTCAGGCAGACCCCGCAAGACAACTGCTCAAGAGGACCGTTTGTTGGCTTGAAAATCCAAGGCCAGCCCATTTTCCACTGCAGCAGAGCTCCACGAGACCTGGTCACCTGAAGTCCCTGTGTCAACCAGAACAGTTTGTCGGATTCTGTCTCGAAATGGCCTCCATGGTCGAATCAGTGCCCAGAAGCCAGCACTAAACAAAAGACAATTGAAAAAACGCGTGGCATTTGCCAAGGCCCACAGCCTGCTAAAAGGATGGACGCAGGAAAAGTGGCAGAAGGTGGATTTTTCAGATGAATCTTCTGTTGAATTACACCACAGTCGCCGCAAATATTGCAGGAGACCTACTGGTGCCCGAATGGATCCTTGATTCACCCAGAAAACAGTGAAGTTTGGTGGCGGAAAAATCATGGTCTGGGGTTACATCCAGTATGGGGGTGTGCGAGAGATCTGCAGGGTGGAAGGCAACATCAATAGTCTAAAATACCAAGAAATCTTAGCTACCTCTTATATTCCCAACCATAAAAGAGGCCAAATTCTGCAGCAGGACGGTGCTCCATCGCATACTTCCATCTCCACATCAAAGTTCCTCAAGGCGAAGAAGATCAAGATGCTCCAGGATTGGCCAGCCCAGTCACCAGACATGAACATCATTGAACATATGTGGGGTAGGATGAAAGAGGACGCATGGAAGACGAAACCAAAGAATATTGATGAACTCTGGGAGGCATGCAAGACTGCTTTCTTAGCTATTCCTGATGACTTTATCAATAAATTGTATGAATCCTTGTCAAACCGCATGGATTCAGTCCTTCAAGCTCATGGAAGTCATACAAGATATTAAATTTGAACCTCACAGCACCACAACTTAATTTGCTGACGTATTTGCAGTAAATTTGTTCCATTTCTGTTTAGGCGACAAAACTTTTGTCTTGCCAAAATTTGACCTTTCTGTCTTGATTAAATGATAAATACTTTTTCTGTGAAAATTATTTATTTCAGTGCATTAAACATCATTTGGGAGGGTTTTAGCTTTTCATATGAGCTATTTCTAACACCAATTAATTAATTAAAAGTCAGGTTAATATCAGGTATTTCTAGAAAATAGATAAGCGACAAGACTTTTGTCAGGGACTGTAGAAAGTACATATGTACAATGAAAGCAATTCAAGGGGTAAATCAAGAAGTATTGTATGTTTTACAAAAACAAATCTATTTTTACATTTGCATTTAATTTAATGTGTTCATTAATTAGCTTTGTTATTAAATTTAATAGCTAGTTTTAAGTGAAAATAGTTAATCCTACACCTTTTTTCAGTCATTAAATAATAATGTTAATAAATTAATTGATGTATTTATTTACATGAAGAAACATGTTTACCCCATTGGCATGAGATGAAACAATTTGTGATTTTAAAATAATATTAAAAGCTAAATATATTATCTAGAATATAAAGACATGATGAAGACATGAGCATGCAGTGAATAGCAGGAATAATCCATCAATCATTTTTGTGTATCATTTATTTTGTGTGTGTGATGACTGACAGATGGAGGGCGTTAGATTGCACCGAACACATCTGTTGCATTCAGCTAATTCATCTCATTAGTGAGACGTTTCGGAGGGGGACTGAGAGACGTGTGTGTGTGTGTGAGAGCCGTGGGTGGCAGATTGCATCGCCCGCTTCCTTCCTGCGCGGGTCATGGGGTCACCTCGCATCGATTGAGCCGCTACATCCAAATATGAATTTGACAAGGATACACACTCACAATAACATGCGCGCACACACACACACACACACACACACACACACACACACACACACACACACACACACACACACACACACACACACACACACACACACACACACACACACACAGATACTCTCATGACTCGCACGCACATATATGAGCAGCATCCGTGCTCATTTTTGTTTGTTAATGAGTTCAAATATGGAAGCTCATCAGGTAGTCTTCTGCTGAATAATTCATGAGTTAGCTGTCCGAACACACAGATGGTCGTATGACATGACTGTGACTTCTATGTACATACATGTACATATTTATAACCGTTACGATTGTTGTCACCGTGCCTACCACCCCATCGCCATGTCAAAAGCTAAAAGGAGGAGCTCAAAAGACTTCCTGAAGGAATGTTTAGGGTTCAAGTGAAACTTTAGCAAGTGTACTGTATGTTCACGGCATATAGTTAACTTCCTCGCATCCGCTGGTTTTCGGCAAAAATCATATTTGCAGCAATGCACTTAAAAAGTGGCAGTGTTCACATACATTAATAATTCATTAAAAACCCATTTACTACTTGATTTTTAAAGTGTCTAAATTGTCTGTTCTAGCCGGATGGATTTCTCTGTGCGTTGCAGATGATTTCTGCCATGCATTTGCTTGTTAGCAGGTGTTATACCATTGTGTGTATCATAGACTAGGGATGGGTATTTTCCCCAAATATTGTATTCAAATATTTGGGCTCATAAAAATTGAATATTCGAATATTCGTTTATGAAAATTACGTATTTTGACGAAATAATTTTTTTTGTATTAGGCTATTAATGTGTCATCATTATTGAACAAGCTTACGATTAGGCAATGTAGCTACACAACACTCTTACATTAAACAGTTCGTGTAACAGTGTGCTTCAAAACATAAACTGTATGTGTAAACTAAAAATATAGGCCTAAAGAACAAAAGCATTATAAGCTCAAGCACGCGAGCGGAAAGAAACAATAATAAAGCGGACAGGTAGCGATCTATCCATGTTAGATATAGATCCGGGTCGCTAACGACCCGAATATGTATGGCGAAACACTCATGCATTTAAGGGCTAAGTAAAGTTTGAGTGAAGCACTTTGTGTTTTCTGTTCTTAAAACGGGGGTGAAACACTCAGTTTCAGTCAATCTCATGTCAATCTTGAGTACCTATAGAGTAGTATTGCATCCTTCATATCTCTGAAAAGTCTTTAGTTTTATTATATTTATAAAAGAAAGATAGGCTGTACTGAGTCTTTCCGGAAAAAAACGAGCGCCTGGAGGCGTATTATGTGGGAGGAGATAAAGAATGACGATCGCGAACAAAGCGGTGACGTCCTCAAGCGTGGAGAAACTCATCGCTATCTCAGCTAATACAGATAATGATCCAGAATCAGATCTGAGGCTGAAATAAATTGAACAGGAGAAACAGCAGCAGCAGGACGTCCGTCTCTGTGGTATGGACTGTATTTAGTGGCCTGTCAACATTTGTGTGTGTTTACTCGCAGTTTATGAGGACATGATTCGGTTTATGGACTATTGTATGCGACTAAACCTTAGCAGTAGCAAGCAAAACGGTTTTGCACGTCAGACTAGTGTAACGTTATACAGAACAACAATGGAGTAACCGTTAGCGCATTTGAATGACGAAGCACGCGATCGTGTCGTTTACTGATGTTTACTCACGCGACGGTAGCCGACAAATCGGTTCAAATGCAGCGCTGCCTTCCCAGAATGCTGTGCTGAAGCGTTGAAGTCGCTCCGTCACCCATAGGAATAAAGAGAAGCGCGGCGCCACAGAAGTGTTCACGGACGACTGGATCTGCACCTGAGTGAGTGTTTATGGGCGTGCATTTCCTCTCTCGCTCTAGTCTCGCGCGCGCACCCTACCGGGAGAAGAGCCCGTACAGCCCATACAAGGACCTTCCGCTCTATTAACGTCAAGCCGACCCATACTCGAAAAAAACTCTCCGAAACTTGTGAGAAACCGGAAGGAGTATTTTTAACACAGAAATACTCCATCAAACGTCCAACATTAGTTTTTGAAACTTTGTCTATGTTTAGGATGGGAATCCAAGTGTTTAACAGTGGAAAAAGCTCAGTATACATGAAACAGCATTTCACCCCCCCCCCCCCCCCTTTAAACCCTCGACGAACCTTAAAGGAAGCATTTGTCTTGAGATTACCGGTATTTTGCTATCATAAGTTATCTTGCCCTCACTCTGGGTACAGATGGGCTTACCTGCACTCGTGAATGCAGTGATGGACTCTTTCCTCATTCGGCTTGTGTTTGGATGTGATTCTTGTTGTGGTGGTGGTGGTATGATAACTCTGTTTCATTAATTAATTAATTAATTATTAATTAATTTCAACAAAAGCAACTCCATTTTGTACGATCATTCAATTTTCATCTAAGTAGTTCAAAACATCACTAGGCAGACGATTATGTGATGAAATCATAGACTGTAAAAAAATATGGTCGTAGTGTCCGTGACGTCACCCATAGGATTCTGATAAGCCGATCTGAAGCGTAAAGTAGAGACGAGCCGGCCATCGCCATCTCAGTCTGTTGTGTTTGATCTAATCTGCTCTGATTGGTCAGATGACTCAGTCTGTTGTGTTTGATCTACTCTGCTCTGATTGGTCAGATGACTCAGTCTGTTGTGTTTGATCTACTCTGCTCTGATTGGTCAGATGACTCAGTCTGTTGTGTTTGATCTACTCTGCTCTGATTGGTCAGATGACTCAGTCTGTTGTGTTTGATCTAATCTGCTCTGATTGGTCAGATGACTCAGTCTGTTGTGTTTGATCTAATCTGCTCTGATTGGTCAGATGGCTCAGTCTGTTGTAATTGATCTACTCTGCTCTGATTGGTCAGATGGCTCAGTCTGTTGTGATTGATCTACTCTGCTCTGATTGGTCAGATGGCTCAGTCTGTTGTGTTTGATCTACTCTGCTCTGATTGGTCAGATGGCTCAGTCTGTTGTAATTGATCTACTCTGCTCTGATTGGTCCGATGGCTCAGTCTGTTGTGTTTGATCTACTCTGCTCTGATTGGTCAGATGACTCAGTCTGTTGTGTTTGATCTACTCTGCTCTGATTGGTCAGATGGCTCAGTCTGTTGTGTTTGATCTACTCTGCTCTGATTGGTCAGATGACTCAGTCTGTTGTGTTTGATCTACTCTGCTCTGATTGGTCAGATGGCTCAGTCTGTTGTAATTGATCTACTCTGCTCTGATTGGTCCGATGGCTCAGTCTGTTGTGTTTGATCTACTCTGCTCTGATTGGTCAGATGACTCAGTCTGTTGTGTTTGATCTACTCTGCTCTGATTGGTCAGATGGCTCAGTCTGTTGTGTTTGATCTACTCTGCTCTGATTGTTATAAACCTATGCAGGAATTGAGACTAGATTTACTGACGGCTCGTCTCGACTGACGGCAGTTTAATCCAATCGATTATTTCCTTCAGGAGACTGTAACTTAAATGATATACACTTTGATCAAACCTTTCACAAACATCTAACACTACACAAAGGTAATAATATCCAAAAAGGTATAACTGGGTCACCTCAAATGAGTATAATTCAGTAACACATCCTCTTTGTCGTGGCTCCAAACAGTATTAAACTCGTCTGAAAGTCATGAATTGAGTTATAAAATATTCTGAAGCTTATGTCTGCTTTTCGATATCTGGTTTTACTCGACAATGCATGTATTTTAGGAGTTTAAATAGCTCAGAGCTTGTTCTGTGGTGAAGCAACATGTTTTGATGAGAGCTTTTACTATGTATAAACTTCACTTAAGTAACTAGAATATGTGATTGATTCGGTTGAGGGCCAAAGAAAGTGTCTTGTTTAAGTCTGTCTGTCCATCGTCACCAACTGCTAGCGCCGCTCGGGTCAGTCTGAAGGACGTGATATAGGGTGTAAAATGTCACAAAACAAGACGAACAAGGCAAGCATCGAATGCATGGCACTAATGTTTTCCAGCAGTCATTAAAGACACACACACACACACACACACACACACACACACACACACACACACACACACACAAACCTTCCCATCACAGGAAACATTCTGCATTTTTACTTTCTCATAAAAACTCCTCCTGTGTGATTTATAAGCCTTTTGTAAAGTGGGGCCATGGGTAATGTCCTCATATTTCACCCTCTCCTGTAATACCTGTGTCAGACCCATGGCATTATACACATTTGAGTCCTCATATGTCACAAAAACATGCCCACACACACACGGCGCTTTCTTTTTATAGACCGAGCTCTCATTAAACATGAATAATTACTCTGTCGGCGTGCATGTTTGCACACGTGAGCATCATCAAAGCGTCCCTCTCTATTTTTGTTTTCTCTGAATTTCGAGAGCTAAAGTGCTCTATGACTTTAATATGCAAATGAGCCCTCTTTTGATTGGCTGACCTGTGGCTTGATGTCGAACTGAGGTTCATTAGCGCGGGTCAAGTTGCCGATATGTAAATGTTGGCTGTCACATGATAATGCACCTTTTTTTTTTTTTTTTTTGGCGATGTAATGAATCATGAATATTCACGTTTTTGCTGTTTAGTTACAGTGTCTCACATTTTCCATGCTGTAGAAAAAGGTTAACACATTATTGGAGGACCATTTCAGTCTTTCCGCTTCAAAATGTCACTATTAATTCAATGTGTTGCTTGCTTTTGTGAGATTTACACGCAGTTTCTGAGTGAAACTTTAAATCCTGTACCATTTCCCACCCGGTGTAGTGCAAGAAAAATAGTTTAGTTTTCCATCATTTAAAGTAATATAAATATAGTGATCCATTAATAGATCAACCGTTTGTCATATTATCGTGATGGACGTTGAGCTCATGAGAGAGGTCTGTTTGTTGTGGTCAAATATAATGTGTTGATCTGAGAAACTGTGACGTTTGAAGCCCTCGCCGGCCTCGTGCTCATGAATATGGTAATCATTCATTCAGAAGGATTGTTTTTCCATCATAAACCATTACTGTGCTATGGTACCCCCACAGTATTGTGTGTAGGAACCGTTCTTCGGTGGTTTTAAGGTGTTTATGCAGAGGTTATTTCAGGACACACTCGTGTAGGGATTGGGAAGCAGGATAGCTGTATTTGTATCATAGTGAAGCCATCTGCTGGAGAAAAAGAGCAACTGCAGCCCAAGCACAAATACCTCCGTCCGCTCACCATCACTGCTTTTATTTGATACTAAAATGCAGTTAAAATATCTTGCATAAATTACTTATATTATTTCTGCATTTATTTCTGTATTTTCAGCATCCTTCCTTCAGTCTTCAGAGCCACATGATCCTTCAGAAATCATTCTGATATGAGGATTTGATGATCAATAATATTATGAAAACACATTGTTGAGATACATTTTGTTTAGGACTCTTTGACGAATAGAAATTTCAGAAGAACAGCATTTATTTGATATTTTATCTATTTATTTGAAACCAAATATATTTAAAACTGCAAATATAATAAAATAATTATAAAAATTAACCACAATAATAATAATAATAATAATAAAAAATAATAATAAAAGCCTTTTTTTTCAAGATTTTCATTTTTAAATTAGTACTAAATTAGTATTACTCCATCAAGTTGAACTGAATAATCCTTATGTATTATTCATATTATGAATTATACATTTTAAATTAGTGCAACAAAAAAGACAGAGCTTAATAAAACATTTTGTGTAAATATTAATGGAGCAAAGGATGGGCCATTTAGTTTGTGATACAGATTCATACATATTTTTTTTTTTTTTAAGATTTATACAAAATAGCATTTTTTTTTTTTTTTACGCATTTAAAATTCTTAATTTTTAATATGTCCGGATTATTCAATTAAATTTCATGGAATTTCACTCTTTATTGAAAGGCATAAATCTTCAAACAGCTTAATTTTTTTTCTGAAGCGGCTTTCACACTGCGATTCCGGCAAAATACACGGATAATGCGACCCGGCATTTGTTCCCGGGCCGCTAGATTTGGTCCATTCACACTGCCAGCGAAATACCGTAATATGTGCGCTTTCACACACAACCCGTAACGGTCCCGAATCGAGTTGACACGTGACATCCTGATGTGACGTATAATGTACGAGTCAAAAAAGATTGGCGCCAAAGAATAAGGAAAGGCAAACCGGAAGCGTTCTCATTGCTTTGTAAACATGGCTGTTGACCAGCAACTGTTGGCATTGTTGTCTATGCTAAATGCTCAAATTACTTCATGTTTTTCTATACTGACTTCTTTCCGGAGAGTTAATGAGAGACCGCGTACGCTGGAAGAAAAGCTTGCTGAGAGTTGGAAACCATGTGACGCAGCGAGACTTAGAGCACAGAGGCGCCATCGGATGCTAAAAGCTACCACTCTGTGTACACGGCTCATGCAACTGGGTGTTTCTGATAAAAAAACAAGCACTAGGAGTCGCACGATAACTACGTCATCACTACTTCACATCCGTTGCGGCATTAGTTTTGGCTTTTGTTCACACAGCGCTCGTCCCGGGTCGAATCCCGCAATATTTCTAGGTCCCCGACCCGGGTTGAATTCGGTAATCAATCCCGGGACGTGGTTGCTTTCACACAGAAGGCGACCCGGCAATGCTCCGGGAATATTGCGGGTCCGACGTGCAGTGTGAAAGGGGCTTGAGTGTGTCTTTATTGTCACTTTTGATCCTTAAAGGTCCCGTTCTTCACGTGTTTTCGAAGCTTTGATTATGTTTACAGTGTGCAATATAACATGAGTTCATGTTTCGCGTGTAAAAAACAACAGTATTTTTCACACAATTGACTTATCTGTACAGCGCTGTTTCCTCTGTCCTAAAAACGGCCTGATGATTTCCTTGTTCTATGAAGTCCCTCCTTCAGAAACACGTAACGAGTTCTGATTGGGCCAGCGCTTCCCGTGTTGTGATTGGACAGCAGCTTAGTGCACTTTGCCCGGAAAGGTCCCGCCTCTTACCATAACGGGGAGATGCCAGCGCTGAATGCGCGCTCTTCTCCACGTGGGAGAGCAACGAGACCACGCCCCCTTTTTTGCGTGTTCTTGTGGGCGGAGGGTTAGTCAACAAACGGTTCTAGTGACGTCATTACAGCAGGAAGTGCAGGGCTGTAGTCCAAACCGGCCGTTCGCTGTAGGCTTTGAAAGGGAACTTCTGTTAAATAAAATATCTCACTTGGCATTGAACTTTGAGCTTTATCATTTTACAGGTATTATTTATGCTCTAACAGCAACATTACACACTAACTAAAGTTTGAAAGATGAATCGCGAAGAACGGGACCTTTAAGTTAACCTTAAACCTTGCAGAATACTTATAGAATACTGCATAAGTATTAATTTCTTTAAAATATAAAAAAATGAATAAATATAGACCTACAAGTCCTAAACATATGAAAGGTAATGAATTACCATCATATAATATTGTAGCGTCTTGATTCAAAGTTTGACTTCACAACTGACCGACAGACATTCACTTCACATTTATTTGCACAGACAATGGCCATGTGAAATGGGAATACATGTTGTTTACAATGATGAAATTGAGCGCGTGTGTGTGTTGCAGAGCTGCGTCGTGTGAGAGAGTGTTTGAGGGAGAGCGTGTGTGTGTGTGTGTGTTGCAGAGCTGCGTCGTGTGAGAGAGTGTGTGTGAGGGAGAGTGTGTGTGAGGGAGAGTGTGTGTGAGGGAGAGTGTGTGTGAGGGAGAGTGTGTGTGAGGGAGAGTGTGTGTGAGGGAGTGTGTGTGTGAGGGAGAGTGTGTGTGAGGGAGAGTGTGTGTGAGGGAGTGTGTGTGTGAGGGAGTGTGTGTGAGGGAGAGTGTGTGAGGGAGAGTGTGTGAGGGAGAGTGTGTGAGGGAGAGTGTGTGTGTGTATGTGTGTGTGTTGCAGAGCTGCGTTGTGTGAGAGAGTGTTTGAGGGAGAGCGTGTGTGTGTGTGTGTGTGTTGCAGAGCTGCGTCGTGTGAGAGAGAGTGTGTGTGAGGGAGAGTGTGTGTGAGGGAGAGTGTGTGTGAGGGAGAGTGTGTGTGAGGGAGAGTGTGTGTGAGGGAGTGTGTGTGAGGGAGTGTGTGTGAGGGAGTGTGTGTGAGGGAGTGTGTGTGAGGGAGAGTGTGTGAGGGAGAGAGTGTGTGAGGGAGAGTGTGTGTGAGGGAGAGTGTGTGTGAGGGAGAGTGTGTGTGAGGGAGAGTGTGTGTGAGGGAGTGTGTGTGAGGGAGTGTGTGTGAGGGAGTGTGTGTGAGGGAGTGTGTGTGAGGGAGAGTGTGTGAGGGAGAGTGTGTGTGTGTATGTGTGTGTGTTGCAGAGCTGCGTTGTGTGAGAGAGTGTTTGAGGGAGAGCGTGTGTGTGTGTGTGTGTTGCAGAGCTGCGTCGTGTGAGAGAGTGTGCGTGAGGGATAGTGTGCGTGAGGGAGAGTGTGTGTGAGGGAGTGCGTGTGTGAGGGAGTGTGTGTGTGAGGGAGTGTGTGTGTGAGGGAGTGTGTGTGTGAGGGAGAGTGTGTGTGAGGGAGTGTGTGTGTGAGGGAGTGTGTGTGTGAGGGAGTGTGTGTGAGGGAGTGTGTGTGAGGGAGTGTGTGTGAGGGAGTGTGTGTGAGGGAGTGTGTGTGAGGGAGTGTGTGTGAGGGAGTGTGTGTGAGGGAGAGTGTGTGAGGGAGAGTGTGTGAGGGAGAGTGTGTGAGGGAGAGTGTGTGAGGGAGAGTGTGTGTGTGTATGTGTGTGTGTTGCAGAGCTGCGTTGTGTGAGAGAGTGTTTGAGGGAGAGCGTGTGTGTGTGTGTGTGTGTGTGTTGCAGAGCTGCGTCGTGTGAGAGAGTGTTTGAGGGAGAGCGTGTGTGTGTGTGTGTTGCAGAGCTGCGTCGTGTGAGGGAGTGTTTGAGGGAGAGCGTGTGTGTGTGTGTGTGTTGCAGAGCTGTGTCGTGTGAGAGAGTGTTTGAGGGAGAGCGTGTGTGTGTGTGTGTGTTGCAGAGCTGCGTCGTGTGAGAGAGTGTGTGTGAGGGAGAGTGTGTGTGAGGGAGAGTGTGTGTGAGGGAGTGTGTGTGTGAGGGAGAGTGTGTGTGAGGGAGAGTGTGTGTGAGGGAGTGTGTGTGTGAGGGAGTGTGTGTGAGGGAGAGTGTGTGAGGGAGAGTGTGTGAGGGAGAGTGTGTGAGGGAGAGTGTGTGAGGGAGAGTGTGTGTGTGTATGTGTGTGTGTTGCAGAGCTGCGTTGTGTGAGAGAGTGTTTGAGGGAGAGCGTGTGTGTGTGTGTGTGTGTTGCAGAGCTGCGTCGTGTGAGAGAGAGTGTGTGTGAGGGAGAGTGTGTGTGAGGGAGAGTGTGTGTGAGGGAGAGTGTGTGTGAGGGAGAGTGTGTGAGGGAGAGTGTGTGAGGGAGAGTGTGTGAGGGAGTGTGTGTGAGGGAGAGTGTGTGAGGGAGAGTGTGTGTGTGTATGTGTGTGTGTTGCAGAGCTGCGTTGTGTGAGAGAGTGTTTGAGGGAGAGCGTGTGTGTGTGTGTGTGTGTTGCAGAGCTGCGTCGTGTGAGAGAGAGTGTGTGTGAGGGAGAGTGTGTGTGAGGGAGAGTGTGTGTGAGGGAGAGTGTGTGTGAGGGAGAGTGTGTGTGAGGGAGTGTGTGTGAGGGAGTGTGTGTGAGGGAGTGTGTGTGAGGGAGTGTGTGTGAGGGAGTGTGTGTGAGGGAGAGTGTGTGAGGGAGAGTGTGTGAGGGAGAGTGTGTGTGAGGGAGAGTGTGTGTGAGGGAGAGTGTGTGTGAGGGAGAGTGTGTGTGAGGGAGAGTGTGTGTGAGGGAGAGTGTGTGTGAGGGAGTGTGTGTGAGGGAGTGTGTGTGAGGGAGAGTGTGTGAGGGAGAGTGTGTGTGTGTATGTGTGTGTGTTGCAGAGCTGCGTTGTGTGAGAGAGTGTTTGAGGGAGAGCGTGTGTGTGTGTGTGTGTTGCAGAGCTGCGTCGTGTGAGAGAGTGTGCGTGAGGGATAGTGTGCGTGAGGGAGAGTGTGTGTGAGGGAGTGCGTGTGTGAGGGAGTGTGTGTGTGAGGGAGTGTGTGTGTGAGGGAGAGTGTGTGTGAGGGAGAGTGTGTGTGAGGGAGTGTGTGTGTGAGGGAGTGTGTGTGAGGGAGTGTGTGTGAGAGAGTGTGTGTGAGGGAGTGTGTGTGAGGGAGTGTGTGTGAGGGAGTGTGTGTGAGGGAGAGTGTGTGAGGGAGAGTGTGTGAGGGAGAGTGTGTGAGGGAGAGTGTGTGAGGGAGAGTGTGTGTGTGAGGGAGAGTGTGTGTGTGAGGGAGAGTGTGTGTGTGTATGTGTGTGTGTTGCAGAGCTGCGTTGTGTGAGAGAGTGTTTGAGGGAGAGCGTGTGTGTGTGTGTGTGTGTGTGTGTGTTGCAGAGCTGCGTCGTGTGAGAGAGTGTTTGAGGGAGAGCGTGTGTGTGTGTGTGTTGCAGAGCTGCGTCGTGTGAGGGAGTGTTTGAGGGAGAGCGTGTGTGTGTGTGTGTGTTGCAGAGCTGTGTCGTGTGAGAGAGTGTTTGAGGGAGAGCGTGTGTGTGTGTGTGTGTTGCAGAGCTGCGTCGTGTGAGAGTGTGTGTGAGAGGGAGTGTGTGTGAGGGAGAGTGTGTGAGGGAGAGTGTGTGTGAGGGAGAGTGTGTGTGAGGGAGAGTGTGTGTGAGGGAGAGTGTGTGTGTGAGGGAGAGTGTGTGTGTGAGGGAGAGTGTGTGTGTGAGGGAGAGTGTGTGTGTGTGAGGGAGAGTGTGTGTGTGTGAGGGAGAGTGTGTGTGTGTGAGGGAGAGTGTGTGTGTGTGAGGGAGAGTGTGTGTGTGTGAGGGAGAGTGTGTGTGTGTGAGGGAGAGTGTGTGTGTGTGAGGGAGAGTGTGTGTGTGAGGGAGAGAGTGTGTGTGAGGGAGAGAGTGTGTGTGAGGGAGAGAGTGTGTGTGTGAGGGAGAGAGTGTGTGTGAGGGAGAGAGAGTGTGTGTGAGGGAGAGAGTGTGTGTGAGGGAGAGAGTGTGTGTGAGGGAGAGTGTGTGTGAGGGAGAGTGTGTGAGGGTGAGGGAGAGTGTGTGTGAGGGTGAGGGAGAGTGTGTGTGAGGGTGAGGGAGAGTGTGTGTGAGGGTGAGGGAGAGTGTGTGTGATGGTGAGGGAGAGTGTGTGTGAGGGTGAGGGAGAGTGTGTGTGAGGGTGAGGGAGAGTGTGTGTGAGGGTGAGGGAGAGTGTGTGAGGGTGAGGGAGTGTGTGTGAGGGTGAGGGAGAGTGTGTGAGGGTGAGGGAGTGTGTGTGAGGGGAGGGAGTGTGTGTGAGTGAGAGGGAGAGTGTGAGTGAGAGAGAGAGTGTGTGTGAGAGTCAGTCAGTCAGTCAGTGTGTTTGAGTGTGTATGTGTCCATGTAAGGCAGATAATTGAAATCCAGGAAGACCGACAGTAATTCGATTAGGATGGAGCAGCATTGTGTGTGTGTGTGTGTTGCACTGATATCTAAGCAGTTGTAATTAATTTAAGAATGGACAGGTCTAAAAACACCCTTCATTAAGAGATGCGTCTCGTTCTCTACAGAAACAGGTCAAACTCTTGAAAGCGGTCAGAAACGGGCCTTTACATGTCTACAAAAATATGACTAATTACCACAGTTTTACTACAGTAGTTGGGTTTTAGGGTTACCATGGTGATACTAGTGTGAGCTCAACACACTGCAGGAGTCTAACTGTGTGTGTGTGTGTGTGTGTGTGTGTGTGTGTGTGTGTGTGTGTGTGTGTGTGTGTGTGTGTGTGTGTCTGTGAAGCAGTTTGACATTTTAATGGCTGCAGCACTGATGTGTTCGAGAGAGAACGGTTGTAAAAGTGGATGAAGTCTGTAATATTTGATCATCATTCCTGAGGTTTTCTGATGGTTTGCGCTTTTATTGGTGAAGACTGTTGAGGTGTGTGTGTGTGTTAGGGGTGTGTGATATAGACCAAAAATGATATCTCAATATTTTCAGTGATTTCCTCGCTAACGATAATTAAGGATATTTAGCTGAGCGTGTTATTGTGCTGGTGATCCGCTGACTCCTGAAGTTTTTGATATTCTTCATATTCTGTGTGATGGTCAGTTCACAGCAGTGACAGAAATCATCTTTTACAAAACATTTAAATGTATTTTTTTCTTTTATGAGCATTTTCTAACACAGAAGTGGCATTTAGGGTGCTTTCACACCTGCCTCATTTAGTTGGGTTGAATCGTACTAGAGTTCGTTTCCCTCTTTGGTGCGGTTCGTTTGAAAAATGAAAATCGTCTGAAAAATGCAACAATGTATAATTGTTTGCTCTTGGTTCGGACCAAATGAACCGAACTAGAGATGCGAAAGCACCCTCACACAGACTATTTAATGAGCTTAGAGGTGACAAATAGCCCGCAGTTGTGCATAAATAATGTTTTGATGTTTTAAACACATAACGTTGAATACTAATATTTGAAATTATTGAAACATGAAAAGATACTTTAAAACCGCCAGTAGGCGGCAGCAAGTCCCTGTTAATGAGTGAGTCACTGAGATCCAACCGATTCATTCAAACAACTGAATCATTCAGGAACGAATCATTTGACTATCTGAATCTATCTTAGTCACTGAATCATTGATTCAACTGATTCGTTCAGAAAGCTGATTCATTCAGTAAGGAGACGCCGTGTGTCGCTCAGAGACGCGATTACAGTGCTGTGACTTTGTTTTGAACTATTCTCGTTGGTGAAATAGAGTAAACATGGGCAATATGGTGTCTAAAATGGAAGTCACTTAATATTAAATTCTTGTTTAGTAAACTTGTATAAAATAATTATCACATTTATGATATATATATATATATATATATAGCGTGCGCCCGCACTAGTCTAATCTTCAAGACTGCATCACGTAGTGTATGCACGCACATTCTGGGTGTGTGTGTGAGAGAGTCTGTGTGTGGCTTAAGTGAACTTTATACAGTCGAGAAAGACGACGCATATCCCTGGATTAGTTCTTAAAGGGGCAGCAACCGTTACTCTGTTTAATGTCAAAGGAAAGATAAGGACATCGCTCACTGCTCTTGATTGAATAGCTTGTGTAAGTTTAATAAGGATTAATCTTTAATTTAAACAGTTAAATATCCAGTTATTTTACATCTGATTATTTATTCAATTTCTCTACCTAAAAACTAATGTTAGACCTACCTGAAAAGCAGTGTTCATTTTATTCTTATCTTTGCTCAATAGTATTTATTTGTGCTGCTGCTTGTATGTAAGTTATTTGTTCTTATTTTCTGTATTTTTATTAGTCCCTGAGGATGGCAAATACCGAACCGTAATGAAACCGTGAACCTACAACCGTGATACAATCCGACCCGTGAGCAGTCTGTACTGTTACCCCCCCCCAGCGTAATGTATGCGAGGGGGTGCCACAACATGTTGAAAATGTTCAAAGAGTGCCATGACAGAAAAAAGCTTTGGGATACACTGGTCTAGTTGATCTACTTGTTTTTGTGTAAGTGATACGTTGTCAAATATGTTTAAACTTAAATAGACTACCTATACAGTGGTTATGTCTCTTTGTATTCATTTGTCCTGTTATTGATAAAATGTGCACCCAGATGTTCGAATATTCATGTTTTTTTAGAGGGAATATTCAAAGGTCATTTGAGCAATTTTGACAGCCCTAGTGTTGATGCAGAGCTGCGTCTGACATCTGAAGTCCTGATAAGAGGCTTGACATCTCAAGACATCTGTTGTGTGAGAGTGTGAGAGTGTGTTGCAGAGCTGCGTCACCTGAAGTCCTCACAAGAGGCTTGACATCTCAAGACATCTGTTGTGAGTGAGTGAGTGTGAGAGAGGAGTGTGAGAGGGGGGTGTGAGAGGGGAGTGTGAGAGGGGAGTGTGAGAGGGGGGTGTGAGAGGGGAGTGTGAGAGGGGGGTGTGAGAGGGGAGTGTGAGAGGGGAGTGTGAGAGGGGTGTGTGAGAGGGGTGTGTGAGAGGGGTGTGTGAGAGGGGGGTGTGAGAGGGGAGTGTGAGAGGGGAGTGTGAGAGGGGAGTGTGAGAGGGGAGTGAGTGTGTTGCAGAGCTGTGTCACCTGAAGTCCTCACAAGAGGCTTGACATCTCAAGACATCTGTTGTGAGTGAGTGAGTGTGAGAGGGGAGTGTGAGAGGGGGGTGTGAGAGGGGGGTGTGAGAGGGGGGTGTGAGAGGGGAGTGTGAGAGGGGAGTGTGAGAGGGGAGTGTGAGAGGGGAGTGTGAGAGGTGAGTGTGAGAGAGGAGTGTGAGAGAGGAGTGTGAGAGGGGAGTGTGAGAGGGGAGTGTGAGAGGGGTGTGTGAGAGGGGAGTGTGAGAGGGGAGAGTGAGAGGGGAGAGTGAGAGGGGAGTGTGAGAGGGGGGTGTGAGAGGGGGGTGTGAGAGGGGGGTGTGAGAGGGGGGTGTGAGAGGGGGGTGTGAGAGGGGAGTGTGAGAGGGGTGTGTGAGAGGGGTGTGTGAGAGGGGAGTGTGAGAGGGGGGTGTGAGAGGGGGGTGTGAGAGGGGGGTGTGAGAGGGGAGTGTGAGAGGGGAGTGTGAGAGGGGAGTGTGAGAGGGGAGTGTGAGAGGGGAGAGTGAGAGGGGGGTGTGAGAGGGGGGTGTGAGAGGGGGGTGTGAGAGGGGAGTGTGAGAGGGGAGTGTGAGAGGGGGGTGTGAGAGGGGGGTGTGAGTGGGGAGTGTGAGAGGGGGGTGTGAGAGGGGAGTGTGAGAGGGGAGTGTGAGAGGGGAGAGTGAGAGGGGGGTGTGAGAGG